>NC_084860.1:13603662-13759603 GCF_951802175.1 Populus nigra | reverse complement strand
GGTAGTTCCAACCCAACAATTTTTTTTTTCAACAAAAAAAAAAAAGCAAAAGGAAAGTGGGCTTACACCAATACTGAAAACTTATAAAAGCCCATTTCATTGTGGGTGTTGTTTTTATTAGTAATTGTTTTTAAAAATATTTTTTATTTAAAAATATATTAAAAAATTATTTTTATATCATCAAAACAATAAGAAAACATTAAAAAAAAACATTTTTAAATTTTCATAATATTTAGAACGCAATTCTAAACAAAGTAAAACCATGAAAATATTAGAGAAGTGTTTGTGGGGATCAACATTTTTTTACTGCTAATTACTTCAATATTTAACAAAATAATTTCCCAATGATTAATTTTGAGGGGAAGGGAAATGATTCAAATATTTCTCCATACAAATTTGAAAGCTGAAGCTAGATTGTCGAAGAATCTGAAAGCCCTTTTCACTAATTGGTTGAATGTGCACATGCACCTTGCCAGGATTTGGCAGCATCCAGTGTAAGAATTTGGGAGAACCAGTAAAATCGAGCGACTCAATCGTTATACTTGCTGTCTTGAACTAAGAATTGTCTTTGTTTCCTCATCTTCATCTATACTATCAGCAGCTTTCATGCTCTCTAAAAGTCCATCCACTTCTTTCCCACATCTGATATACGACTTCATGAGCGCATGATACATTTCCCTACTTTTTGGGACCTTAGTCTCCAACAAGCCCACAAATGCTTCTACTTCTTGGGCGTCCCTGTTATCACCAAGCCAATTCAACATGTTGGATATCATTGCAGGTTTCGGTCTCCACCCGTTATTTTCTGTATCTGCAGCCAGAGCTTCTTTCATGCATTCAAAAGCCTTTTCCATATTCTGCTTATCCATATACCCTGCTGAAATAATAGACCAACTACTTGGATTTTTCATCTTTTGTTTTTCTATTATGTCTTGAAGCATTGTCTCGGCTTTTTCAGGTAAACCTTTCCTAGAATACCCGATGAGGACGACATTTGGAACTCGAAAATCATAATATTGGCAAGTCGATTCCCAGTCCTGCAGCAATTTCTCAGCTTCTTCAAGGTGACCAAGCTTGACTAGAGATCCTAAGATGGTTATATAATCTCTATTGAGTTGCTTCTTGCAGTTGGCTTTTGCAAGCTCCCACAACCTCATCATCTCATCCTTGTTCCCAAGACTTGCATAGAGCGAAATCAAATGATTGTAGCCTAGTGCATTTTTATTAACCTTCTCTTCACATTTTTTCAAGTAGACAAGTGCTTTCTCTTTCAGACCTGCTTCTAGATAGATATTGGCTACTGTAGCAAATGTTCTCCAGTCCATGGAGATATGTGACTGGCTCTCCATTTCTCGTAGAATTTTCTCCACATTATCAAAGTCAGATCTTTCCCCATAAGATTTCAAGCAAATTCTGTAGCTGAAAAGGTCAGGGGAAATGCCATTCTCCTTCATATCTGAAAGCACATCAGGAACTTTCTCTAGCAGGCCAGTGTTCACATAGAGGCACATGATATCATTGTAGTTCAAAGCAGTGGAAACAAAACCCAGCTCCTTCATCTTCTGCACATGGGAAAGGGACTTTTCAACAAGACCACTTCTGACATAACAGTTCAAAAGAGCACCATATGTTTTGTGAATTTTATCCTTTTCATCCAAGTTTTTGAAGTAGCTCTCAGCAGATTCCAGTCCATGAACTTTGCCAATCAGATCCAGCCGCACAGCATGGTCAGATGGTGAGAAATTGCAGAGCCTGTTGCTACTCATCCACTGAGAAACCTGCACAGACCAGGATCCAAACAAAAAATATTAAGAGATGTTGAACCTTATACCTGAAAGTGCCAGTCAAGATTCAGACATTACCTGGCGCAAAGGAAAATTTAGCATTCAGGTCTTCTATACAAGAGATATGTTCAGATATTGGCATAATAATATGTTAAAGCAAGGGCTTGAGAAATTGAATGAATATGAAAAGAAAAGAAAAGGAATGCAGAGCACTTCAAAAGTTCCTCTTTTCCCTATGTTTAATAGTGATTGTTAGTAAGAGTCACAATAATTCCAACACACAGGACATTGGTATATGGAACACAGATTCACAAGAGAGGTTCATAGCATCAAATAAATAAAACTACAATGTATATACAAACACAATAATTATGATGATTACTTTTAAACAAGCTCTGATATCTAAGAAATTTCAGTACCACTAAGACCAGCCCCATGAGGATAAATCCCTCTATTTCCCATGCATCAAATAGAAAAAAAAAACTACAATAATGCAAAAGATTAATACAACACCTGGTTTAGCAATGATTCACCAAATAGATTCAAAATTTAAGCCTGATCTGCAAACAAGAACACAATAAACAAATTAAGTCATGCCCGGATGGTTGCTTGGGATTCTTACATCAGTACATCAGGATCTGTACAATTCCCCCCATTTGATGGAGAAATATAATGCACGGGCCTAACAAAGAGGTCACGGGTTGAAGATCTGAGAGCAGCCAATTCATACAAAAAATGCTTGAATTGTATGACTTTCTTGTGCTCTAATTCCTAAGAACCGATTTCAGCAGTAAGTAACTGCGTAATGGCATTTTTACGAATGCTAAGGCCTATCATTCACGAATCTTGGTGACTTGTTAGTATTGAACTTGAATGAGATTAACAAAATTACAAACACTTAAGGCAAAAAAAAGTAGCTCCACGACAGCTATTAGAAAGGAAGCAAAATTGAATATATTTGCTTTATTTCATCTTAAATCCACTTTCTTGATTTTGATTTAACATCATTATCGCTAGTCTCAAGGAATAAACCGGCATTAGATATCAGACTGAGCTTCCCCTTTTCACTTTCCACGCTTCTAGAGGAAACATAAGCCTTAATTAAAAACAAGGCCAAATGAGCCATCACTCGAGTTGTTCAATCCCAGAAAACTCCTCCTCCCCAGTTCCAACTTAACGAAATTCAACTTGTTATTTGTCCATTCATTTATTGAGAGCAATACAAGAAGTCAATAGCTCCCTGATCCTAATCAAATGAACCCAACAAGCACGAAAAACACAAACAAATATTTCAGTTTTTCTTTACATTTTCCCATTAGCTAATACAACTGCAGACATAATTAAAAAAGTAGCACCAAGCACCGAAATTCAGTAAAAATTATCCATTTCTACAATACAAAACACAATCCAACACAAAACCTACATTTATTTTCCTCTCCTTCCCCCAAGTTTCTCATCAATCAAACAAGGGTTTTGGTTGCAGAGTATCAAAATCAAGCCACTCATTGGCCACTAACCTCAAGAGCTTGTTTAAAGCGTTTGCGTTCACGAAGGCCTTTAACAATTGTTCGAAGCTCGTAGTCTTTAACTTTCTTGCCCTCTTCAACCCACTGATCAAGCACTGGAGCCAAACTGATACGTGGGTCACCAAGTGGACTGATTCTAGAATAAAGGTTGTTCCTTTGAGTTGTTGCCTTTCTGAAGTATGATCTTCTCATGATTGCATTTGCTACCAGGTTTTGGGTTCTGTTTACAAGAGAAGAGAATAGCGCTGCCATTTAGGGAAATCGATAATTCAGTGATTACAGTGAAGGAAGAGAGTGGATGGTAGTTTTTCTGGGTTAAATGAAGGATTTGGAAGAGGAACTTAGGATTAGGGTTTTAGAGGGGTTTAAGCAGGTGGGTAGCTCACTCCTCTTAGGACTTCGAGCCTACGTTCTTATAAAATTTTCGAACTCGACTCGCCTTTGATCTGGTAAGTTCTCTTTGGCATCATGTTTTTTTTTATTGAAATAATATATTTCGGTTTCAGGATGTTTAATATAATTTTAAAATTTAATTACAAAGTGTGTGGAAACTTTGCTTGAGGATTACTAATTGTTCTCAAAGCAAATCAAATTAAATTTAGTTTATATATTTTATTGTAAACTTTTAAAGTTTAGATCATTGAACTTTTTAGGTTTTTTAGTATTATAAAAAATAATAATATGATTTTGTATATTAAAATAGTAATTATTATAATAATATTTACGAAGCAACTTATCCATTTCTTAAATAAAAGACATAATGATATTTGTTTTATATAATAATAACCAAATGTATTTTTTTATTAAAATTTTATGAGAAAGTGCAAATTATAAAACACCTAATAAATTTATAATATAAAAATTATAAATTAAATAACCATAAAATTAATTAAATAAACAACTAAACAAATACAAAATATTAAAATTAATATAAAGATTTAGGTTTAAGATTGTTTGGATTAATCAATTTCAATCGTTTAAACTGAGGCTGTATAGCATACTAACTAATAATAATCACAAAGCTTAAACATGTAACAAATTAATTTTAATTTTCTAGCATGAACAAACATCACTTGGGCCATATACAGCCTCGCAGATTTATAACAGCACCACGAAATTTCTCACTATTTTTCCTTTTTTTTTTAACTCTACTTCTGTTTATAGCAGACCTTTTTGTAAGATATTTTTTTGAATTAAATAGGATGATTTAAATATAATTATATTATATTTTAAAATGCGTGGGAAAATCATTATGTAAGTATTATATATATATATATATATATATATATATATAATGTTTTACACTTGGATCACATTGTAAATATTTAGATCATTATAAAAAACATTATTTTTTTAATTTTTTATTTTAAAAACTACTAGTACGTATTAGGTCAGGATATAACCGTTTAACCTAAGATTAGATTATTCAGTCCGACAAAGATTTTACTCCCATAACATACCAAGCCTAACTTCCTTCTTTATGTTAAAAAAAAAAAAAAAAAAAAAAAAAAAACCTTACTAGCACCCCTTTATAAAATAAATAAGTTCAAGGCCATCATCGTAAAAAAAAATATAATTATAATTTAACTTGTAAAATTATATGTTTTTACATGTAAATATACATCTAACATGTAAATTTAGAATAAAAACATAACTTAAAAACTAATAAAATCATACTTAATAAAAATAGTAAACACAATTAAAGTAATACAAACTCATGATTTTGCATCCGAATTTAGAATTTATAAATACTTTCAGATTTACTTTCTCTTCTCAACCCTAGCACACTAAATTAACACTGCCACTCTCTATTTGAAAACTTTTGAAAACTAATTAACACTAAATACTTGAAACTTGATAAATAATTTATAAATATTTAATTTTTTTTCTTGGTAAATAATAGATAGACAGGATTAGTCTAGGTTGAGAAGTTAGCAAGTACCTCTCAGATTTTCTTGACCAACAAATATACTTGTATTATATATTAGAAATACGAAACCATTTAGATTTTGCTTTGGAAAGTAGTACCCCTCGGTTTGAGAGCTAATCTATGAACTTTTAAACAGCGATACAAGATTTGGCACTAATGACTGCTCAACTAGTTTAGTTACAGACTAATTAATTAAAGCAAATGAAAGAATTACCCAAGATCTAAACCAATTAAGGGATTCCAGGTAAGAAGAAAATCTTCAATAATTCATCACAGGCAATTAATGAGGGACCTGTATAATTAAACAGACTGCAGAACTTGTAGTAAGTCAAGAACTTATGGTTTAAGATTTCCGAGGGTGACATCCTAGTTTTTCTTAGAATTTACCACTCATTTCCTTCACCAATTTGGAATACCGGTTGCGTGTGATCCTGATCAGTTGATATTCAAAGGTTGTCAATTTTCCTCTCTTTAACCTTCGAACGGTAGAAATGGATCTTCAGCACTCAATAATCTAAAATACAACTCAGAAAAAATGGCAAGCCAACATAAAGAATGGCAACGATTTGTGCAAAAATGTGGAGGAAAATCTCCTAAAGAGAGTTACCAGCAAAAACTTTACAGCGGATTGTCCCTGCAGTGTGTATGTTCATCAACTATATACAAAAGCTCTAATATGAGCTAGTCAAAACAAGAGAAGGCACAGAATGAAGCAGCAAAAAAGAAAGATGGACACTCTGTTTAGAGATCTATCAAGCTGCATTTCCTGCCTCCTCATCCTAGGATTATTACTTCCCATGAGAGGATTTGTGTAAGGGCGGGCAAACATATTCGTGACTGATGTACCAAAAATCCTTGAGCACCCCATCTCGTTGAACATCCCCATCATTGGATTGAAAAAACCTGTCATTACCGTACTCCCAAGGTTTGATGAGGTCATGGCCGCATAACCTCCATGAGGATCATGGAAGTATTGTTGGTGTTGAAACGACTGAGAGTGTGGATTGAAAGAATTTGAATGAGGCTGCCGACTTTGACGTGAAGTATTTGTACTTGCAGTATTCAATCCCGAAGGGAGTGGCCTACGGGGTAAGGCTGCATCCACCGATGATCCCATGGATTTTGATTCTGATGAGGATGGGCCGCGGCCATAAAGGGGAACCAATGAAGTTGGGGAAATAGCAGCCTTGCAGACTGGGCAGCTTGGCTGCTGCTGAACGGCATCAGGGGAGGAGGTTTTAACATGGAGCCATTTGTACATGCATGGCCAGCAATATAGGTGACCACAGAAGGTGACAACAGGGTCATGTGCTGAGTCTAAGCATATATTACATTCGAAAAGGTCACTGTCATTGTCTGAGACTGCTGCTGGGGCTGGGATGGATTTATATTTCTGCTCGAGTCCAACAACTTCCTCAGATTCAAAATGTGTCTCGTGATCAAAGAAGTGATGTTCCATATATATCCACACGTTCTGCATTAAAAGCAAGGTTTCTTAGCATATCAATGGAAATATTCATAGAGAGACCATTCTGCATGTGCACAAACTATATGTGTGTGACAATGCGTGAGAGACACAGAAACATACAGCAAGAACCATCTATTGGCAGAAACAAAAGAAAAGGGAAACATTCCAGAGAAAAAAGTATCCGCTATAAGCAATAGAGTTCAATTGCCAATAATACTCCTTCCCAGAGACCAGATATTTAAAGTTTCAAACACAGATAAGTTAAGCATCCAAATAAGCGCAAGCAAATAATAAAGGGGGAGAGCTAAAGTTTCAAACAGCAAAAGGCTAAAGTTTTGAAGTGGAATACTACAAAAGGACAAAGAATTGGCTTGAAGTTAATCAAATGAAGAGCCATGTAAGAAGATTCCTCAACCCATCAACCATTTATGAGAAGAACAAAACTACGGGTTAGCAAATAAAGAGGTCAAGAGGTTGATGACTAGAACGGCAGCGGAATAGTTTATGTTGAGTTCACAAGAGATCAAGAGGTAGATGACTGGAACAGCAGCAGAATAGTTTATGTTGAGTTCACCAATCTTACATATGACTGGAACAGCAGAATAGTTTATGTTGAGTTCACCAATCTTACATATCTAGCACCTTAAGATCAGAGGGCCACTTGGAGCTATCTAAAACCTGTAACAAACTAATATGCTCCCAATTACAAATTTCTGGTCCAAAAAATACTGAACAGTGCAACGTTTTGGGCCATGAATTAGGGTCTTCTTCTACAATTAAACTGATTTCTAAAGCACTCAGATTCTTTCACATTGAAAAGTGCCGAAAGGGTAGTCACTAAATTGCTTTCAAAGACCTATTTTTTTTATCCTCTTAACATATAAAATCAAGAAGAAGTTTGACAGCCAAAAAGAACCAATCAAAGTTTTAAATCTTGAGATTAAGAAAAACATGAAAACTCATTATCCTTTCTATCCGAAAGCAAAAAGGCTTTAATAACTTCGGACTCAAAAAGTATCGAACAAAACTTTGAAAGAAACATACAGATAATCCAAGAGAAAAACAATTAAGCATTAGCAGCTTAATTTCTCTAACCATATCCATGCCATTACTATAGAAAGACAAACAAATCCGGTAACATAATTTTCTCACCATTCCAAAACACCCACAAAAAAAAACTGCAGTTCTATCACGATTGCAAAAGAGATCAAAATCCCGATATTAAAATACTCAGAAACAAATCAAAGTCTAAATTGACATCAAAAAAATCCCCACAAAGTTTATTGAATAAAAACTCAAAACAAGAAAACAACCCCACAAAACGAAAAGCGAGAAGGAGATGATACCTATTACGTCGTAAGAACTGAATAAGAAGAAACAGAAGAATGCCCTTAAAAATAATGCAGAAAGCCAGAAACTATAATGCAGTCTCTTTAACGCAAGAGGATGTGAGTTTCTGGACAGGGAATGGAGAGGAGGGAGAGAGATTTGAGGATGGAGAGGATCAACGACGTATATAAGGAAGGATGTTAAGGATAAAAAATAAATAAATAATATATAAATTAATTTAAAAGAAAGAAAAACAGTGGGCCTTTCCTTATTACATGTCCGTCTGTCTGTGGGTGGGGGTACATAGATTTGCTGCTACCTAGGAGCGTTGCTTTTGTACCGCTTACACTCCACCACGTGTGAATTACGTGTCATCGTATCACTTCGTTTCGTTTCGTTTCAAACTCTATTTTTGGTGATGTTCTAAAGTTAAGTAGTTCTACCTATAAGGAATATTTTGTTATTTCTCCAAAAAAAAGAAAATAAAAGAAAATTAGTTGTTCTCTTCTAGCTAGAAAAAAAATCTGTTATTCTTCAAAGTGAATAAAAAAAAATTACTACTGTAAAAAAAAAACCTAAAAAATTTAATATAGTTTTTTTATTACATTCTTATAGTTGTTAACGCCTAGGAACGCGGACGAAACCGTTTGGGAACGCGATTTGCTAAAATTTAATTTTTTTAATTTTTATTAAAATTTAATATGATTTGTATGTTTTGAATCGTTTTGATATGTTGATATCAAAAATAATTTTTAAAAAATAAAAAATATATCATTGGCATGCATTTCAGCACGAAAAGCCACACTATCAAACATACTCGTAATAACCTTTTAGAAGTGAAACTTGGACAAGTAAATATTAAATATTTTAAATGTTTTTTTTATAATTACAATATTCTTGGGTTTTAATATAGAACAAACTCTTTTGTTTTGCTTCTCAACTATACCACAAAGAAAATTGGTAATACCTTTTTTTATTTTTATTTTTTACTATAAATTAATAATTTTTAGTGTTTTTAGATCATTTTAATATACTGATATTAAAAATAATTTTTTAAAAAATAAAAAATATTACTTTAATATATTTCTGAATAAAAAATATTTTAAAAACACAACTATACTCTTAAACATTTCATTAGTAGTTTCAGTGGATGGAGTTGGTATGAAAAGAAATTAAAAAAAAAGAAGAAGAAGAAGAAGCTAAAATGAGAATTGTTTGCTTTTAGCTTGTATTTTACACCTCTCTCTAATGAATGAGATGTAAAGCCCGTAAAAGGATTCAACTCGTCTAACTTGTAAGAAAAGGAAGGGTGAAAATAAAGAGAAGAATAATGAGAGCATAACTGAGTCAGCGCAATCTTAGAAGCAAGCTAATCTAGATAAGCTGACTGCTAGCTCCTAGCTACCTATATTCAAGGGTTGAATTGAAATGCTTTGGATCTGCTTATAGCCACCTTGGACCGCACCTACCAACCTCTTCTCTAGACACTGGACCGCAGCCAACCGCCCACTGTATTAGAAATTTTAGAACGTTCGGGAAAGGGTACCATGTTTCTCTATCCGCAGCAGGAATTCTTTTTATTTTTCATTTTTTAAAAAAATATTCTTTAAAATGATACTGATTTATATTATTTTATTTTTATTTTTATTTTTATTAAATAAATAAAAATATTGAAATTTGAATTCATAACCACTTAATTATCAAGACTCTTGTACCATGTTAAAAAATTAATTCAATTCAAGCAAGCTCTAAATTATTAGGTGATGTTTCAATATATAATTTATATTATTCTCCAGCACGAAGCAACATGAATATTACTTTTTGGATCTCAGCAGGTCACTTGAGTTTTGAGTATATTTTAACTTAGTTTTTGTAGTTTAACGGGATTTATTAATTAATCCTTGGAGTTTTAAAAATATATAATTGATCCTTGTATTTTTAAATTTGTTTATAATTTAGTCCTTTTGTAAATTTCATGAATTTTTTTCTTTTTCTTGAAAAATGGAATGAAAGATAAAATTATGTAAGAAAATGGAGAATTTTACTTTGAAAGAGCGTCTTAATATGTTATAATTATCCTCTTGAGTTTTTATGCCCATCTAGAGTTAGTGATTTTAGACGTGTAATAACTTAATAATTTTATAGCACCAAACAATCTCTGTGGTTTTCTCAATTAGGTCCCTAAAAAGAATATGGTTCTCTTGCTTAAGATCTTCCTTTTTCTAATACAAGTTTTATTTTCTCGAAGCAGAATCTTATTGTTGCATAAGATATGCAATGTAGATGGAAAAATTAATGGACATAGAGGGAGGACTTGATCGAAGAATGTGAATATTTTTGGGATTCGATTGATAAAATGTATAGATTTGGCACCTTATTGAAAATCGGTGCATAGCTGGGGGATTAATACAGAGGTTTGCCCAAACACTTTTCCTACGTATTTTTATTATAAACAAAAAATTTATATTATTTTTTAATGTTTATGTTTTTAAATCAACATATAAAAATAATAAAAAATTAAATTTTAAAAAAACACGATCAAACCTTAAAAACAAACACTCTAACGTATATCTTCTTTACAACCACCATACAATTCCATTCCCCTTCCTAGCCAATATCATATGTTTCTTTTCTTGTTCTTTTTTTTTTTAATGATAATTTAGTGTTCTATCTTATTAATAATTAATTCTGGTATAAACATGATAATGCAATGAATTATTCCCTATTATAATTAAGAAGAATAAAATAAAATTACGAGCATCATTAATTATATTTCTTAATGATCACCGACTCATACAAGCACACGCACACGCACACGCATGCGATGTGAATCCTTATGCTTTTTGTGATGGAATCCTTATCTTAATTAATCTAATCTCTATTTTAAATAAGTGCATGGATCTTCGTCAGCTTATACTTGCCTTCCGCAGCAAGAAATGGATGTAAACAAATATTTACACACACACATAGTTATATGACCGTTCTAAGCTGAGAATTAAATATTTTTATGATTTATAAAAAAAATTATATATATAGATTTTTTAAAGTATTTTTGTAATTTATAAAATCTAAGTTTTAAAAAAAATTATATATATATATAATCAAATAAATCAAAAACTATATATGCAAATAAATAAATAAAAAGTCATTAGCAATACCTAAAGATAAAACTTGAAAAATCAAGAGACAAATGTAGATTAAGATATTTAGTCTTGAAAAACAGGATATTTACCTTATTGTTTTGCTAAATTTATTTATTAAAGCAATTATTTTATTTAAGCAGATGATAATAAAAATAAAGACACGGATTAAATTGATTGAAAAATAAAAACGGTGAAAAACATCATGTAAGATTACACATATTAGAAATATTATCTGAAAATAATTTTTTTATTTTTAAAAATAAATTTCATCCATACAAAAGATAAAAAAAAAATTATAGATGAATTAGAAAAACTTTTCAAATTTAAATGGATAACTAAAAAAATAATTATTATTTAAAAGAGACTCTTCAAACAAAATAAAAAAAAAAGAAGAAGGGGTACTGATTTAAATATTAATTAAAAAAATTAGATAAAAAAAACATAAAAAAAATTGATAATTTAAAAAAAGATTAGAAAACAATTTAGAAAACAAGAAAGCAAAGACTAGATGCTCCTGGGCTAGCATAATTTTGTATTGTGAAAAAAATTCTTATTCTAGTGAAATTTAGTTTGACGTGGTCTCACTCCTTTTTAATTCATTTTAATAAATTAAAAAAAAAAATTAGCGTCATCAAAACACTAGCATAATCATATGTAGTGTATGTTTTGTATTGTGATATCAATTATTTTTAAAATATTTTTTATTTAAAATTAGATTTAAATAATTTTTATTTTTAAAATTTATTTTTGATACTAGAATATATAAAAAATTTAATCTTAGATAAAAAAAATTAAAATTTTAAGATATAAATACAAGCCGCGTTACCAAACACTCCGGGACACCGCTCCCATGAGGAAACGAACAAAGGTAAAGGTAGCTTCTACTTGACAACAACCATCTTTGATTGATTTTTCAAAGATCTGACCTTAAGGAAGATCTCTGTTTTTACTTGAATTGAAAGGAAAGGAGGGAAGCCCTGAGAAGACAGACAGCTTGTCGACATAACGAATCATGGAAACGAAACCTCGAAAGAACAAGCCAGCCTTCCTTCTAGGCAGCTGAAGCGAATCCAACACTGGTAAAGGAAGAGAAACCTCACAGGCATTTTTCAATTTATGGAACTATTTCTTCGAGGAGACTTTTCTCTTCTTCACCAAGAAAGGACTTGTTGAATATAGCTGTCCACAGTGGTCGTCGTGTTCTTCTGATCCATCGGGATCTTTTAGGTCGGAACTAGTCACCTCACATGTTCTTCATCGGTCGAATCAAGAATTAGTTTATAATGAAGAAAACAAATAATGCAGGCGATGTTAATTTTTTAACATCAAGAAATATTTGTAGCGTAAAATGAGAATTTAATACGCATGTTTCATAAAATAAATCAATAATTATACATAGATTAACATAACTATTCTCGTTAATTTTTCATAATTAATTAGATGTCAATATTCTTTTAACCAAAATAATAAGTTATACTTTATTAAAATAAAATTAACCAAAATCTACAAGTGCTCAATTTTTCACTGGATACCCATACACGAGTAATTGTAGATTGAAATAGAGTAATGATTGTTTTGCTCTTATAAGAAAAATTATTTAACTTGCTTTATAGAGTAATATGGTTTATGGCACATGACCATTTTCTTATGGCTCATTAGTTATTTATAAATTGATCGGGGAAGGTAGATTTTTTCCATTTTGTTAGTACGGTAAAATAACTTAATTATATTTAAAAATAAAAATTATTTAACTTCTATCTATGAGCCTTTTCGAGTTTTTCTATTATTTTTTTGTTATTATCAAGTTGAATGAGAGGAATTAATACATATAAAATATAATTTTAAAAACAAAAAGTACTTGGTGAATGCAATGCATGCAGTAGCACAAGAGCAATACTCAGGGACCTTAAGATGGCATGTATGTTGTTGTTCGATAGTTAAACATCATCTTTTGCGGCGGTGTTAGAAGCGTCTCAACATAGTCTTCCAGGTGGTCAAGTACATGTGCACAAGGAGTAATAATTAGATTCCGGTGAACTTTTTTATTCTCCTCATCTCTTTATCTCTCTTCTCATTGCCAGGATATAAATGTATCATATGATTTGTTTTTTTATCCAATTTAGTTTTTATTTGTTTTTTTATATATATTTTCTTGATTTATTTTTTCTTCAATTTTATCCCTCATCATTTAGTTTTATTTAATTTCTAAATTAAATATGGTTCTTATTTTTTTAATTGTTATTTATTTCTTTTATCATTTTTCTAATTGAATTTTGTTTTCAATTTCATCCATCATCATTTGATTTTAATATCAAAATTGATCATCACTTTTTATTGCTATTTGTTTTGTTTTGAATTCTTTTTTTATTGTATTGTTTTTTCAATTTCATCTATCGGCTTTTTGTTGATTGAGAACTTGCTTTGTTATTTTAGGGTTTGCCTTCTATGAGGTTAGTTCTGGCCTCATAACCAGAGTCACGAGTTTTGAAGGTTAACACGGGTTGACTTTGATCCTTTTTAGGTTATTTTTTATTTATTTTTTTAATTTTCTCTTTCAACATTTAATTTATTAGGAACTGGTCTTCATGCTTCTTTTTTTTCACTTTCTTTTCTATAGGATTATTTCAATCTTATGTCTATGATCATGGGGCTAGTAGGTTGACCTAAGTTGACTTAATATATTTTTTTATTGCTGCTTTTTTAAAATTCACCATTTAACATTAGGTTGTTTGATAATTGAATTTTATAGTTTTATTCAATTTTATTTTGACAAAGTTACCCTAATATTGTGATCAGGTCGTAGATTTTACATGCTACCTCAGGTGGGCTCGGGTTGGATTTTCAACCTTTTTTTATTTGTTTTTTAATTTCATCATTCAACATTTTAATTTGCTACAAATTGAGCTTCTATTTTTTTTTCATGTTGTTTTATATGAGGTTGTCACATTCTTATTTAATTTTTGCTCTGTTATCAAATAAGATCTTTCAACATTTGATTTTTTTAAAATTGATTTTTTTTTCAATTTCATCTTTCAGCATTTTATTGATTGAGAATTGGTCTTCGTGTTTTTTTTCCTCATTTTCCTTTCCATAAGGTTATCCCAATCTTTTACCCATGGTCATAGGGTTACTGGGTTAACCTGATTTGACTCATGTTTTTTTCTATTCTTTTTTTATTTTTATTTTTTTAATTTCATCTTTCATCATTGAATTGTTTAGTAATTGATCTTCATAATTTTATTCAATTTGCTTTCGACAAGGTTACCCGATATCATGACAAAGTCATAGATTTAACATGCTAACCTAGATTTACTAGAGTCAAGTTGTTTTTACCTTTTTATTGTTATTTTTTACTAATTTATTTATTCTTATTGTATTTTTTTATTCATATTATTTAAATTAGTCAAGCTAAAATTTCTTTTGCATTTTTTAGGAACACTTGTGTCACTTTGACATCCTTTTTTTACATTGAAAAAAGACTAAGCTGGCTCACAATGTAACTCGAGTCACCTATCTAGTTTTAGCTATTTAAAATAAGAAGAAAAAAATATTTTTTAATTTAAACTCTATTTTCTTATTAATGTTTCTTTTTATTTTTTTTTAATGAAAACATGTTTTTAAATTGCAAGCATTGTTTTCTAAACAAAAACCCATCATGATCTTAAAAGAATTTCTTAAAAAAAAAACATTAAAATAAAGTCTTTGTACTTAATATATGATTGAAGAAATGTTTCTTGATAAATGGGATAAAGTCATATAAAACTATTATTTTTTTAAAAAAAATTATGTTAATTGAATATTAGGAGCTTTTCTTTTCATATTAGGCACATAATAATTGGAAAAAAAAACGTTAACATGCTCACAAAAACCTATAATATTATTTGAGAAATATGAAAAATTTGAATAATAATTAAAATTTAATGTTAATTTTTTTATGGTGCATTTAAATAGAAATCAAATAAAAGAATATAAATAAAAAAAAAACATAAAGAGCCAGCCCACACTTTCATTTCTAAAACTCAAGGACTTAAAAATATATAAAACTAACTTTTGGATCAAAATTAAAAGTACAAAAACTAAAAGGACTATAAAGGATGAAAAATGAAAATATGGGGACCAAAAATAACTTTTTCACACGAATTTGAGAATGGCAACGCAGTTTCTCCTTATTTTATAAATTAGTTAATTTTTGTTGAATCTTGTCCTTCCATAGCAAACCATATGAAATTGGTCATTAAATTGAAAATAAAAGGATGCAAATGGAAAAAAGATTGAGGATAAAAAAAAAAAACAAAACTTACAGGTACTACGAATTATTATAGTAAAAATAAAATGGCATTTTAATTGCTTTATTATATTAACTAACATAATCTGGATCCATCACGAGTAAGCGGACATAAATAAAAAGAAATAACAGGAGCTACTAGATTATCAGATACCACTTCCAAAGGACGTAGAGCAGCCCCATTGGTCAATTCATCCCCCCTGTTACTAATGGAGTGATTAGGGAAATAATTGTGATTATTTTAAAAAAATATTAAATTAAATTTTTTTATTAATTTTTTTTTAACATCTACATATCAAACAATAAAAAAATAATTTTAAAAAAATAATTTTAAACCAAAAACACTTAAATTTATGAAAAAAACAGCATTCCCAGACACAACACTTAATTGTATGAATCTTTCAAATGTGGAACATTAAATATCAGCCTAGGGTATATTACCAGTATATTCCCAAGTTGATATACAAGCACCTAAAGTCCAGCAGCAAGACGAAATTTGATACTTATCCGTTACTGTTGCTACTCTAAGCTTCCATCCAGAAAATATGCCCAAGTGGGCGACGGGAATAAATATCCACTCAAAAGTCCGAAACATGCAAGGCAGAAACAAGAACCTTCTTAAATGAGTACTCTTCGTCCTATCAGACCATCATTTATACGAGCAATTACTGGCCAAGGGAGATTAATTACTGGCCAAGGGAGATAACAAGGTCTTGTATTGCCATGGCAGAGTCGATAAATAAACTCATGCTAGAATGAACATTTCAGATGGTTTACAATTTCATGCCCAAGAACACATGACAGCACTTCCAAATGAGTAAGGGTACAGTGTCACAAAATCCAAATCCTGTAAGAAACAATTGTCACTACAGCACAGCACCGATTTTCCATGGTGGTCGTATAAAAAGACCCCAGAAAATCTAATAGGGGACATCTGAGTCTAACCTAAAAAGAACAGTTGTTCAAATGATAACACACCATACTCCCGACACAATCAAGAAATCACTCCTGCATCTATTTCAGATACTAAGACTTGAAGTAGTGGGAGTGGTTACACACAAATATTGCAACTTGGAATCCGATGAATTGATGGTCGAGTGGTTGACATGAAGAGACATGTTCTAGTTTTTCTCCTCGGAAAGAACGTACTTCAAAGCCTCTTCACTGAAATACATCTTAAAGCTACTCTCAAGATGAACATTCATCCGTCTTTGAGAAAGAAAACTAAAGCCTCTAAACAAGGCCGACAAGAGGGAGCAACTGGGTAAAGATTGCAGCTGTGAGGAGGTAGTCCAAAACAAGAGCTAAGACCCACCCCCACTATTACCAAAGCACAGAACATTAGATTAACTGACAAGCAGTCACCCTTCCTTTATACTGCAGAACTTGCAGAATAAGAAAAACAAAAATTGCACTGGAGACTAAAGAGATATAAATGGATTATCATATAACAGAAGCATGTGAAATATAAGAATGACATGCTACAGATCACCTCATCATTGATCATCTGTTGTCTACAGTGGCATTAAAAAATGCTTTTGAATACAAAGAATTGGAGGTGTCTTGTATTCAAGAACAGTTTGAAACACAATTGTTCCAAACTTGATGCATCCCCCAATCTACTTACATCAGCACACAAAGACTCCCCTATGGAATTACGATGAGAGTGTTCCATATCACAAGGCCAACTGAGAACCTCTACTTAACTTCTCCAATATTCCTTCAAAGCATCCAAGACCAAACATTCCCAGCAATCAATATTAACATCAGATAAAAACTATACACCTATTGAGACATTGGCTCCAGCTCCCCAAGATCTCTGGCCGAGCATTTTGATTCAGTGAATGGTATGACCAGGCTGGTTTCAAAAAATTTGGTCGACTCATGCAAATCTTGTACATATAGTTCTCTGTATGTGTGTCAGAGGAGATGACTAAAAACCATTTCAGTCATATTGGTTTCCTCAGCTAAACAAAAATCAAAAACTGAAATTTTATGCCTTTCAAACCAATCTGCATTGGTAATATAATGGAACCGCATAGACTGAAAGGCTTGTGTCAATTATTGATTAGCTGACCTAACTTCATGAGGCATGTAAAGAAGGATAAGCCAATAGTTTGCAGATTAATCTACATTGTGCAAAAAGAAGCTACTAAACAGGCATTCAACTAGACAAGACACCTATAGTTACCGAGATTATCTAGAGAAAACAGAAAATACAGCTGCATCTGATAACTATACAAGGGCAGATAATATATATATATATAAATTGGAGCACTGGCAGCTAAACAGAGAAGAGGAGTTTATTTGCAGGAAATGCTGCTTCTGTGACTTACCACCTGCATTACAAGAATTTCTCGATACTGGTGGTTAAGGTAGTTTTGGGAACAGCACCAATAATGGCCTCTTTCTTCTCACCATTTTTAAAGATGATAACTGTGGGAATGCTTCGAATCCCATACTCAGTTGCAATTGAAGAACAGTCGTCAGTGTTAAGCTTGTAGCACTTGAGCTTTCCAGCATATTGATTTGCCAGTTCATCAATTACAGGGTGAATCATCCGGCACGGACCACACCATGGAGCCCAGAATTCAACCAGAACAGGGGATTCTGATTCCAGCACAAGTGACTTCCATGTTGCATCAGTAACAGCGGGCACTGCGGTTCCAACACAAAGAGATGTGAGCCATTTCTACACAATAATTAATTCCAATTATTTAATAGTAAACCCTTATTTATGACTTCAATATCTAAATTTACAATTTTATATTAAAAAATAAAAATATTAAAATATTAAAAATCACAAAAAAACAAAAAAAGAACGAAAGATGGGATTTATGATCTGGACCTTTAACAGCAATGCCCTGCGCTTCACAAACGATCCTTCCAGCACAAGCGAGTCTAGAACTACTCTGACTCACCGATCCGAGAGAGCGATTTACAGTCGATGAAGAATGAAAGTGAATCTTAAGGCCTTTGAGTTGTGGGAAGCGAAGCGATCTCCGATTAATAGTTGAAGCAAAAGCAGTGACAAGCGTAGTAGCAGGTTTAGGCAAGACAGCAGAAGAGCGAGAAGGAACGGTGAGGGATTCAAGTACAGTAGCCATGTGGAGAATCGTATTATCAGCTCGGGATTAGGTCTCCAGAGATCGAGAGAATTGAAGAAGACCAGTGAGTGATGGAGAGAGTGATGGAGAGAGATGGGTGATGATGATGATGATGATGTAGATAGATCTTGGTAATGTAGCTGTGTTTGCATTTTTTTTAATAAATTATTTTTAAATTAAAAATATATTAAAATAATTTATTTTATTTTTAAAATTTATTTTTAATATAACATATGTTTCAAAATTATATAAAAAAACTTAATTTTTTATTTTTTTTCTTTTCTTCAAATTATTTTTTCAATTATTTTAATACACTTTTAAATAAAATATTTTTTGAAAAATAACTACTATCACAAAATCAAACAGGTTCTAAAAAAAAATTAGTGTAACATGAATTTATTATGTTTTTCAAATAATATAACTATAACTAATAAAAAATTAAGATCACTCATGTAAAAAATCTCAATTCTCAAATAAAATATTATTGAAAACAAATATATTTTTAAAACCCTTTAATAATATTCTTAATGAAGAAATAAAAATTTGTAAAGTTTATCAAGAAAATATAGAAGAAACTAAGACTATGAAATGTAAGCATAAATTTCATTTTTTCTTGCACTTTAAAAGGGTTAAAAACAAATTGCGTATTCTAGATGAAAGTCAAGAATATGATTTATAGGGATTTTTTAATTATAATTTTTTGGGTAATTATTTTTTGTCGGGATCCATGTGTAGACCTGTACGATTGAACTCTTATTTTATTTTTTTATTTTTTTGGGGCAGATAATATATTTTTTAACCCAAATTTTTTTTGAAAAAATAAATCAGATGACACGTCACTTGATTTATCTAGATTACTGTCATTGTGGTTGCTAAAAAATCAGGACTTAAGTTTTTTTTACCCAAAAACTTGTTTTTCAACTAATTGTTTTACTCAAAACACCTATAAAACACTATAAAAACCATGATAAACTTATTTATGATATCAAAAAATCACCTCAAAACCTGTAATCAAATCGAATCCAAAAATCAACCCGAATCTAAATATGTTTTTTCATGAAGGGGAAACATGATCAAATAAAAATTTAATGATCAAATTGAAAATTTTAAAACATTATTAGTAATTCATGATGATTTGTGAGATGGGAAACAATAATGATGCTACAATGAAAGAGGAGCTCTTTTAGTTTCATTTAATTTGGATTTTTCAATTATATATATATATATATAGCTCTTTTAGTTTCATTTAATTTGGATTTTTCAATTATATATATATATATATATGGTGTGATGTTTTTATTGCAACCACACTATTATTCACCCTCTCATATTTTACTATGAATTACAATAGTGAAATTTTTTAAAATTTTAATATGATCCTCAAATTATTTTTTTTTGCATAATTAAGCTCAAATTAGAGTCAAATTATATTTTTTTTAGGGGGTAAGAATTGAATTGCAAGACAAGTGACTGAAGTGCTACATTACATGGATAATATAAGTGGCACATTCAAATTTATTGGTGGAGTATATTTTTATCCCTCATTTTTTTTTTGCAATAAGGTGACTAGTCCTTTGTATTTTTTTAAATATTCATTTATGTACTAAACTTCAATTTCAACATTTTTAGTTCTTATTGGTTGAGAGGAGAGAGAAAGAGACAATCATTAAAATTTGGTCTAGAGAGAAAGGTGTCGTTTCAACGATTCTAACCACCAAAACATTAGATTTTTATTCCAAATGATTTCATATGACAAAGAAAGTTTGAATTAGGTGTTTTGTTGCTTTGAAAATGCCTAAAAAAACATATCTAGTTAGAAAAGAAATTGGGTTATAAGTTGATTCTTGGTTTTGGATTGATTTTTTGTACTTTTGGAGGTTAAGAATGAGTTGAAAGTGGTTATGAGGGTGTGTTGTAGGCATAGTTTTGAAACCCGGCCCGGAACCCGGGGCTGGAACCAGGCCGGGTTGAAAAACAAATAGGAAAAGTCATGACTCGGTGTGACTCGACAAAACCTGGTAAAAAACTCGGTTGCAACCCGTTGACTTTTTTTTTACTAAAATGACGTTGTTTTGATTTTTTAAATAAAATATGGATTGATCCGGGCGACCCGGTGACCCGTTGAAAACCCGGTGACCCGGTTAAAACCCGGAACCCGAGCCTTGAACCGGGCCGGGTTTAAAAACTATGGTTCTAGGTGTTTGGGGTTGAAATTTTGATTTTAAAGGACAAAAATCAGACACCCTGATTTTCTAGTCACTATATTGGTCAAAATTTAGGTATGCCAAACAACACATATCTTTTTTTTTTTTTTCCTTCAAATTGATTCAGGGTGGATGACATTATCTTACAAAAAAAAGCCCCATTATCTTACAAAAAAAAAGCCCACGTCACTGGGCCTAACATTGCAGGCTTGCGTGCAAGTCCTTTAGTCATGGCCCAGATGCTAGGTCTGGCCTCATTCTTTGCTCTTTTTTTTTTGTTTTTATATATATATTTTTAAAATAATTTTTAAATTTGTATTTTACTTCTCTATTATGTTTTGCTTATTTATTCTTTTTTAAATAGTGATTAGTTTTTAAATATATTGAATTTGTTTAATTTTTTAAGAGATTCATATTATTCACTTGTAGTTTTTTTAATATTTTATATATATTAAATTGTTTTTTAGAAATAAAAATTATTTATTTATTATGATATTTTTAATGTGTAACCTTACATAATAGTTTTTTTCTTCTATTTTATCCAATAAATCTTATGTGTTTGTAGATTTCTATTTCAATTTTGAATTAAAAAATTCATTACATTCAACAAGGTAAATTACCCTTATTATAATATTAAATATCTTGATCTAAATTTATCTTTTATTTTTTCTAATTTGTTTCTTTAAGAAAAAAATTACGAACCCAAAATTGGTTTGTTGGGGTGTCTTTTTTTTTTATTATTATTGAACTTGACTTTTTTTTATCTGTTTGTTTCTTATATTCTAAAAAAAAACAGTTTCATAGAAAAGGTTTAATGAGTTTAACTTTTTTTTTTTCATTATTGTTTTTAGCATCTTAGTATTTGGTTGAAGTTTGATTTTGCGATTGCCTATTTTTATTATCATGTAGTTAAATAAAAAATATTTTTTCAAAAAACAAATTATAATCTTACTGGAGTCAATAACCCAGTTCACAGGTTTGGCGTGCTAGCTTGGGTTACCCGATTCATAAGTTTAATGAGTTCACCCATTGGTTGCATATGCCTTTTTTTTGTTGGTCTTTTAATTATTTTTAATAGTTTTTTCTCAATTTTATCTTTTAATATTGGATTGATTGAAAAATAAATTGTGAATATAATTAAAAAATATAATTTAGAAAAAAAAATATTATTAAACTCAATGGAGTTCATGATACGAGTTGCTTAGGGGCTGAGATTGAGTCAATCTGTTATTGTCCCAATAACTGTTTTGAAAAAAGGTATTATTTTGATTTTTTTTTAAAGCCAAATCATGTTTTTGCTAGCTATCAAGATTATATTTAGATCCATGAAATCAATTAATTTAATTTGAACTAGCTCCCGCACAATTTAGTTGGAAACTTAAGTTAGGTAAAGAGATAGATTGCTAGGTTTCAAGAAAATCAGTCCAACCTACAGCGGAGTGCAAATTAATTGACTAGCATGTGTGTGTATCAAATAAAATAAAAAAAGTTCAATAACCGAAAAAAAATAACAAAAAAAAGAAAAAACATTATTTCAATCCATAATGTTTTGTATATGGAGAAACAAATATTTTCCCAACACCTTTTAGGCATTGCTATAAAACCTAAATTGACTTGTCAGGTTGACATAGGACCTGATCGAATTGGGGCTTGGATCGATTTAAGTTAAAAAAAATAGAAAAAGGAAAAAACATGTGTGTCTCGATCAAAAACCCGGGTTGACCAACAATACTCGGTCAATAATTTCATTGACTTTTTATAAAACGAATTCACTTTGATCTATTTGTTTTTTAAAAATAAAATTTAAAGTTAATTCGGGTTGATCTTTCTTATTCATAATATGAACTTTGTCCTGGGTTGGATTTTGTAACTTTGCTTGTTGATTCTTTGTAACATTGATACAAGAAAATCTAATGCTTTTTTTTTTAAAAAAAATACTAGACAGAATTGATAACTTGTTGGTTGCATTTGAATAATTGTGAGTATAAAAAAAGGGAGAAAAGTCATGAAAATTTTCACCTGGTGTTCTCACTTAATCCTATTTTGGTTAATCTTTGGGCTTGTAGCATAATGGTATTCATTTGTTTTATGCACTAAAAATTTGTGCTTATTTATTGAATATATATGTTTGTATGCATTAAAAAAATCATTTTTTTTAAAAAATACTTTTAAAAAATAAAAACAAACACACAATATCAAGGCTGTAGCTTATCCCTGTATTTCTACAGCTAAAAATCCCAGCACCAAAAGATTCGTAACTAATACGATTGATCTTTGACTATCTATCATGATCAAAAGAGAATTTCAAGCCTATCACCACAGCATTTCCATGCTTTGGTCTTGTCAGCATGAACACCCAGACTGCTACAGAGACCTTGACTATAACAACGCCCCTGTGACTCCACATGCAAGAACTATCCAATCACACGATGCAGACTTACCTACGCTTGCACGCTTCTACAAACTACTATTGCCCAATGCTTTGCTTGCACATCCCTACAATCAATCTCTCTTCATAAATCACAGCCTATCAGCATTTTTTCTCCATAGAAGACCAGAAGAGCCATAGCTCCACTCTCTGTCTTGGCTTCTTGTCTCTTTGTTATTTTGTTTTGTTTTGGTTCATGGACGGCATGGCCTCTCGAAGATATAAAGAAGAGGAAGCTGGATCGAAACAACATTATCCCGCCGTTCAAATTAGTCAACAAGAGGCAACAGTAATGACCCAAGATAGGTCTCAGACTGAGGAAGTCAGGATTAAGCTTGCTGCCATCGCTTTAAGCTTAAATGTAAGGTTAAGATCTTCCGACATGCCAGTCGACATGCAAGAACGAGCCCTTCGCTATGCAAGATCGTTTCTCGACAAGTCACCATCATCAGCAGCTCCCAAATCCCGCCCCAATCTTACCCTCCTTGCTCGTGCCCTCAAAAAGGTCTCTCTTCTCTCCATCTCCAAACAGTATGTATGTTCGGCTCAGTAGTTCTTTGATACTCCTACAGTATCAGAGGATTTAACTAGTGGCTAATCCAAATGCCATAGCAGGAATCGTTTTCATTTTCAAAGTGATTCTAGCATGTTTTAACTAGCCATATGGAACTGAGTCTTAAAAACGGAGCTGGGTTGTGTTTTGGACAGGAATTTGACTCGGCATACGGGGTGGCATGGCACTGCGTGGTAGGGAAGAGTTTTGGGTCCTTCGTGACTCACTCACCAGGTGGGTTCATTTACTTCTCAATCGACTCGCTGTTTATTCTTCTCTTCAAAACAGAGGTGCAGCTGGTCACCGAATTGGAACCTTCTTCTCAATCAGTAGCCTAGAGTTAATGTAGGTGTTGAGTTGAAAACTCTAGTTATTTAGACTGGGCCCATAAGGCTGAAAAAACTCCAACTATTTAGGCCATGCCCAGGCAGCTGGGAATTATTTTTGGGATTTTTTTTTGTTTTTGTATTATCAAGTGGAAACCCAAAAAGGAGATTTCAAGTACGAGTGATCTTATGCACATACAAGATACATCCATTGCAATTTTTTGAAGCCTTCTAGGGTTCGACGATGGTAAGCGGAATTGCTCTATTTAAGTTTTCTTTTTAAGTTGAAATTAAAAATTACGAAATGAAAAAAAAATTCCTTATAAATGTATAATCCCATTGTGGAAAAGACAATGATCTAGACATATAAAAAGTAATATGAAAAATATTGATCATTAAAAGAGTAGATATAATATTTTTGATGTGCAAACTCTCTGATATTTTTTATGTGAATTTTTATTTTTTTTCTAATTAAATGTTTTTTAGATCATGTCAAGTTCATCCTGATGTGCCCATTGATAGATAAAACGATGACTTGTCCAAATAATAAAACTCAAATTACTTAATTTTCTCTGCTTTTTCCCAAGCTAAAGAAATTTCCACTGCTAACGGTAAAATGTAAAAATTATTATTTTTATAAAACTAATAATAATCTTATACACAAATTCATTATATAACAAAGCTATTTTTTCTATAATTTATAAATATTTTAATTTACTAATGTATATTTAAACACAAGTACGCGTAGAACAATCTTCATCAAAAGCTTAACACTTCTTTAGTTTGTTTTCTTTTTCCTTTTCTTTTATTTTCTTACCTCGTCTGTTATATTAACATACATTTATTTTTTGACATTTTTTATTTTTTTTAAAAAAATAGAAAAACATACACTCGATTGAAAATAAAATGAAAATGTTCGTCCATACTAAGAATCTAATAGAAATACTTGATATATATTTTTAAATTCAACACTCAAATAACAAAGATAATAGTTGATAGACTCGAATTAAAAAAATAATTAAAAAACCAATGATTATAAATTGAACGGGTTTTTGAAGTAGTTAACTAGTTATGTTCATTTTTCTCGGACATGACAAATAGTTTGACTTCTAGTGATGTCTGAACCATTATAAATGAGAAAGAAGAACACCTTGCTGAAATTAATATACTTTTATTACTGTGGTTGAATCATGTTTTTTTAATTTTTAATTTTTTAAAGCTTTGAATTAATATTTTTTAATTAAAAAATATTAATTTTAATATATTTTTAAATAAAAAATATCTAGAAAAATAAGAAAAATATTTAAAGTTTTAATATTTCATATGAAAAAAATTAAGAAACATTTCATGTAAATATAGGCTATATATAACTATTTCATATATAAAAGTTAAGAAATATTTCATATGTATATAGTCTATATATATCCTATAAAAAAAATTTAAAAATAATCCATATGAATGGAGGCTATATATATAGCTATAGGACATGAAAAATTTAGAAATATTCCATGTTTTTTATGGTTATATATATATATATGACTATAATATATAAAAAAGTTAAAAAAACATTTTATATAGATGTATACTATAAATATAGCTCGTTATTCCATATAAAAAAGTTAATAAACATTTTATAAAGATGTAAGCTATAAAAAATTATGTGAGAGCAAGTATTCACAAATTAATTTTACATTCTTTGAATGTATTAAACAAAAAGGTAAAACAAAAGCCTGGATCTCACCCTAGTTACACTGGATCATCACCAGGCCAGGTTTTATATCCATGCACAGTATAATTATAAGCAAGCATTCTCATCCAAAGATTATTTTGTGTTGCTCAAAACATAACAAAATAACTATGCATATTTTATACAAGAACATGTTTATTTTTGTATTTCAGAAATATTTTTGAAAAAATAAAAAAAATTATTTTATTTTTATTTTAAATTAATATTTTTTTAATATTTTAATATTATTTTGATGTAATAATATCAAAAATAATTTTTAAAAATTAAAATAAAATATTATTTTCATATATTTCTAAAAAAAAATATTTGAAAATATAATTTTCAACGCAATTACAAACACCCTGCTCAAATAAGCGTTTCCTTTGCAGCCACTGATTATCTGTTTCTTCCATGATTACACGCAAACATATATGGGCATAGAGGAATAAAGCTGGTTCTGTGAAGTGGGTTGGTTAGGTAACATTTCCAGACTTTTCTTATTTGTTCTTCCCGATGTTGATATTTGCCTTGTTCTCTGTGTCCTGCTGATTCCTCCAGAATGCTAAATATTTTAGCATTTATTTATTTATTTTATATAATTACATAATAATGAAACTAAATATTATAGCAAAGATAATAAATGAAAGGGATAAAAGACAAAAAAATATTTATCTTCTTTGTAAATCAAGATTTTAAAATAATTTAAATAAAATTACGTTTAGCATGATTTTACAAGTTAATTTAAGTTATTATTCAAACTCTTTAATTTATTGAAAAGTCATAAATATATTTGGTTATTAATAGGTTTGACTTACATAAAAAACTTATTAAAAACAACCCGAGAGCTAGCTTAAGTGATCAGATTTTGAGTCATGAGTTCGAGTCTTTTTAAAATCACTAGAGACTTATATGATTATTAATTTTAGAATTTATGAGATTAATTAAGATGTGTGCAAGCTGACCCAAAAATTTATGATAATAAAAAAAAATCTATTAAGAATAGAGTAAAAATCTTAATTTAATTTTAAATCAATATTCTTAACTTATAATTTATAAATTCCAAGTAAGGAAATGTTTTATGAGACGTGATAAATGTGCAAACTAATTGATTTAAATAATTATGGCTCAGAGAAATCAATGATCCATTGACTCTTCAGAGCACATATTCTCAAGTTGACATGACGGCATCCGAATGAACCACCAAACATTTGCATGTTAGGAAGATAGACACGCAGAAAAAGCGTGGTAGGTGCAACTACAGGGCCGATTTTAATTTGTTGGACTTCATATTTTATGCGACACATCATTTTCTACATGCTTAATATTCACTGAGAATTCAATTTCAGAAAATTATATATAAAAAATAAAATTATTGATGGAATATTTTTTATTGATACTTTTCAATAATTATAGGATGAAATATTTTGGTTGAAGATTCCCAACTATTATTATGATAAAATTATTTTTGTTGGTAAATACTGATAGAATTACCAATAAAATAAAATAATTCAAAATAAAAAGATTTCATGTTTGTGAATCCGTCACTAAAATAACATGTGTTGTTATATTATGGTTCGTTGTGTGTGTATTGGTGAAATTTTGTTATAAATTGATAGATGCACTAGAATTAAAAAAAAAAACATAAACCTTTGATTGAGATTTTAATTGAAACATTTTTAGTTATTTAGTTATATTGTTTAGATGCTAACAGAAAGTGTAAGGTCAAAACAAAACACCATTACATTGTCAAGCAATATTGTTCATAACCCTTCAGTTCATTTAGACGTTGATAATAAAGAGACACATGATCTAACTCTCTTCACATGATCTAACGATGATGGCTTGTCAATTATGGGTCGCAAATCTATGGTCCTATATGTAAGGGATTCATATTCTAGCAAGTTAAATGAGAAATAAAAGCTGAATGGAAGCATGTAAGAAAAACTAATTTTGTTCAAACATAACATTAAATTAATGTTAATATGTTTACTAGTTTGGAGTCAATTATTTCATTTTCAGGTTCCTAAATTTAGAATATGTGAGAACAATAAAATCGATGATGAAATCATTGCTGGATGTGTCTTTTTTTTAATGGAGTCAACTTAAAGATCATCCAAAATGAAGGCTTTGTTGTTGATGCTTGGTGGAGGAAGTTCAAGGTTAATATGTAATCAACACTTTTAGTGGATAAAAGATTTTCTTAAAACTTGGAAACTAATCATTTTACGAAAATAATTTCAAGGAAAAATTATGGTGGGATGAGGTTGTTTTAATTTCCTTTTACAAACCACACAAAATACCTTATAAGAGAGCTTGTTTTAATTTTAAGTATTTTTCTTAAAATAGTACCTGTAATTTGTGTTTAACTAAGACATATTTATTTTACAAGCTACACAGCTTGGGAGCGAGCCTATTCTAATGGAGTGGTAAATGGAAATACATATACAGAGGAAAGATAGACAGACAAAAAGAGATGTAACATTTTTTTGATAGCCAAATTGAGGTGTTTATTGTAAGTAGACTTTTTGTATATTGTTTGCGCTAATGTTTTCTCATCCATATCTCTGACTTGTTTTTCTGTGGTGTAAGGACAATATAACATTGTCATGTGTGAAAATATTGAGAGGACCTTTAAGCTCATCCAGAATACGGTCCATATTTGTAGTTGAAGGCTGGAGAAACCGGTGGACCTGATAAGAATCGGGTTTATAATATTTATATGACTCTGGCCCGAGATATGAGATCAGGTTTTAGTGTCTCGACTCTAAACACCCCACAATTCAGCTCGAGTCAACCATCACTAACCATTGAGGAGTTGATTGAACAACGAGTTGGTGCTTTAACGGTTGAAATGAAAGCAAAGTATGAAGCACAAGAAAAAAAACTGGAGGAGATCATGACAAAGTATGAAGTATACTTTTCCGGTCATTACCCTCTCCTTTACGAACCTCCATGAGATTTTCCTCCACCTCCACCTCCACCTGGAGCTTGTAATTGATTTGCATATACATTTGCAATTGATTTTTACATTATATAAATTTTGTAATTCAATTTAATTGATATTTATAGACATTTGTAATTTTTTTACATTATATAAAATTTATTTTTCAATTTAACTTAATTGTTTGATGTTGTTTAATTTCATGTGAAATTGTTTTATAGCATTTTTTTTAGAAGAATATCTTGTTTAAATACCAACATAATTTCTGTAAGAAAATGTTCAATCTTTTCATAAGACAAATACAAAGAATTATTAATTATTTTGACCCACCCAAAGGGAACACCGAAGCAATATGCCATCGATGTTCTGTCGGCGAAACCTTTAGTGAAACAAACATATTGTAGACAGAAGTATCCGTCGTAATATTCACCGATAAAAATGATGATAGATATTGATCGACCCCTTTTTTAAAGACCGATGACAATAATTCGTTGCTATATCCATCGGTATAAAAATCAACAATGAAATTATCGACAAGTACGTACGTAACAATGACAAGATATTTCTTAACGACATGTTTTCATTAATAAATTTTTTAGTGATTTTTACACCAACAAAATTAGTGTGTTTGCACAGATAGAATATTCCATAAGTGTTTTAAGATTTTCTGGTTGTGATTATATTTTCCCGTGGTAGTTAGTACGTTGCTATGTTTGCTTGAGATAAAATTGCTTCAGGGGCGCGCGGTCTCCCTACGATTCATCTATATATGGCCTATACTTCATGACGCCCATCTAACACTGAAATGGACTTTTCTTTGATGGAAACATCTATCTTGGTTAGCTTTATCAACAAACACTGTTGATAATGATCTTACATAGATGACAAACATGGTTAATTAGCTTTATGTTGGCTAGCTAAGACTGTTCTTTCACAAGTAGGTTGCGCAAATGGTAATTCGACCAACAGAAAGAAATTCCATTAAGATTTGATAGTGCAAGCTAGCTAATCAATCCATTGCATTTATGGTCAACAGTAGCAACGCTAGCACTCAAACAAAAAGTCTAGACATATTCTTAAGCAACAGTAATCTGCCAACATCTCGAGATATTTGAATATTCAAGGTGAAAGTGATGTTACTGAAGGAAGAATATATATAGCAAGGTTAACTTCCATTTTCTAACCTGATCATCATAAGGTGAAAAACTGGCTAAGAATTGACCTAAAACTATGCCTAAAGCAAGCCATTGTTTCTGGCGTTTACAGTCTTTGTTACTCCAATATTGCCAGGGATATGTGTGGAAGCAGTTTAGATTAAAACTCTCCTTGTTGCTGGAAATGGAAGTCTGTTTTACCAAAAACAGAAAATGCATGGAAGGAATCTGGACAACGCCATGCCAATAAAAAGTGGGATATCATTATTTAAGTAGGGACACGAAGGAAATTGGCTTTGACTGCACTCTAGAGTTGTTACTGAGCTGAAAACATCTACAGAGACACATCGGGTTCATGAGCTCTTGTTCTAGTTTTCTTTTCATTTTTAAACTTTATAATTTCTGCACCTAATCAACGAAAAAACCCTCCTTCAACTCTCTCTATATATACTGGTTTCCAAGCTTCGATGTGCACACAGTCCCAAAAAAGAGCGGCTTCTTTCTTCTAGCTTGCTCCAAAAGAAGAAACATATCAGAAAAATGGGCGCCTCTCTTCTTCCTCCACAAGCATTTCTGGCAGTGTTTCTCTTCTCATTTGTCACTTTGTCTGTCAATCCTGAGCCTGCACTTGCCATTACTAGGCACTACAAATTTGATGTATGTGTTACATGTGAAATGTAACTTCGCTTCTTGTTTTTTTTTCTTCTTAGTCGAATAGTTTTGCACTTTATTTTTTGACAGTATAGAAAATAAAATTTTACAGGTTATGCTGCAAAATGTGACACGCCTTTGCCATACCAAGAGCATGGTTACAGTCAATGGGAAGTTCCCGGGGCCTCGCATTGTAGCTAGAGAGGGTGATCGTCTTGTTATTACAGTGGTCAACCATGTCCAAAACAACATCTCTATTCACTGGTACAAGGACGACCTTCTTCAATTTTCACCAAGTATAATGGACCTTCTTGTATAGAAAAGGCTGTGTCAAAATCTCAGTTTATGTTTTCATTGATCCATGCAGGCATGGGATTCGACAGCTTCGCAGCGGGTGGGCCGACGGACCAGCATACGTAACTCAGTGCCCTATACAAACTGGACAAAGCTATGTGTACAACTACACCATTGTAGGACAGAGAGGCACTCTTTGGTGGCATGCCCATATATCATGGTTAAGATCAACTCTCCACGGTCCCATAATCCTTCTTCCCAAACTCGGCACTCCTTACCCATTTTCTAAACCTTACAAGGAGGTTCCAATCATCTTTGGTAATCAACTACAAGAAATCAAGCTAGTTTGAGGAGCTAATTGAAATTTACGTTGACTTTTGTTTTTTCCCTGCTGAGGGAATCTATGTCTGCTAACACAAACCATAATGCAAATAAATTGCAGGTGAGTGGTTTAATGCAGATCCAGAGGCGATCATTAACCAGGCAATGCAAACTGGTGGAGGCCCAAATGTCTCTGATGCTTATACTATCAATGGACTTCCAGGGCCATTGTATAACTGCTCTGCCAAAGGTAAAATATTTTAGCTGATCAGTCGGCCTTCTACGACAATACTGAGCCACCTTCTTCTTCTTCTTCTTCTTCTTTTTTGTGGCCTTTTCCTCTCTCGTTTAACTTGTGTACATGGTACCTGGCAGATACTTTCAAGCTGAAGGTAAAGCCAGGGAAGACTTACCTTCTTCGAATGATCAATGCTGCCCTCAATGACGAGCTCTTCTTCAGCATAGCAAACCACACAGTCACAGTTGTTGATGTTGATGCTGTTTATGTCAAGCCATTTGATACCGAGACACTTCTCATTACCCCTGGACAAACCACAAATGTTCTTCTGAAAACCAAACCCGACTACCCAAATGCCCAATTTTTCATGTCTGCTAGACCTTACGCGACTGGTCAAGGAACTTTCGATAATTCAACTGTTGCTGGCATTTTAGAATATGAAGTACCAAACAAAACCAGTCAATCAAACCACTTCACCAAGAAACTCCCACTCTATAAACCAAATCTACCAGCACTAAACGACACTTCATATGCTACAAACTTTTCTAGCAAGCTCCGCAGCTTAGCCAGTGCAGACTTCCCTGCCAATGTTCCTCAAAAGGTTGACAGACAATTTTTCTTCACTGTAGGCCTTGGAACAAACCCATGCTCTAAAAACCAAACCTGCCAGGGACCAAACGGAACGAGGTTTGCTGCTTCAGTCAATAATGTATCATTTGTAATGCCAACCACAGCTCTGCTCCAAGCCCACCATTTTGGTCAATCAAGGGGTGTTTACAGTCCTTATTTCCCAATCAGTCCACTGATCCCTTTTAACTATACTGGCACACCACCGAACAATACTATGGTGAGCAATGGAACAAAGCTAGTTGTTCTTCCATTTAACACAAGCGTGGAGCTCATCATGCAGGGCACTAGCATACTTGGTGCAGAGAGCCACCCTCTTCATTTGCATGGTTTCAATTTCTTTGTTGTCGGTCAAGGTTTTGGGAACTTTGATCCAAGCAAGGATCCCGCAAATTTCAATCTTGTTGACCCCGTTGAAAGGAATACTGTGGGAGTGCCCTCTGGAGGCTGGGTTGCTATACGGTTTCTTGCAGACAATCCAGGTTGGTAATTGTTCATCATTAGTATATGCAATACATGCAAATTAACATCCTATCTTTATCTTAGATGCTTAAGTTTATGAACGTAGCATCTTCGTTTGCTGACATGTTATCATTTGTGGATGATGGCCATCACCAGGCGTATGGTTCATGCATTGCCATCTAGAAGTGCACACAAGCTGGGGCTTAAAGATGGCTTGGGTAGTCTTGGATGGAAAGCTTCCCAATCAGAAGCTGCTTCCTCCACCAGCTGATCTTCCCAAGTGTTAACTTTCAAGGCTTCAAGCTGCTTTTCAGCTACGCTAGCTGAGACCAGAAGCTTCCCTGATTAAGTTTTTTTTCTTCGGGTTTTCTTTGTAACCGGCTTGTTTGTTTCTTTTCAGTGTTTTTTTTTCTCTCATGAGCTTTAGTTTCCGAGATTATTTTGGTTACCATTGTTGGAGTTGAGAAAGGAAACGAATCTCGTCGAACCTTTTGATTATTTAATTTGCAAGCAACATTTTTCTATTATTTATTACTTTTATATTCATAAAAGGGCATGGAGATCAACCTTTAAACTGAATTATTCTGAACACGAGAAGACTCTTACAGCTTCTTCATCAACAACCACCATGCTATGAAAGCAATTGTTCATGCTTTCACCTTCAAGGCAACTTCTTCTGCTTTTATCTCTCAATTTGGATCACGAATTCATTAACTAAACATTTCAAGTCAGTCCCCTCCACTTTTAAAATTAATTAAAAGCACTCAATTATATATTTCTAAAAATACAAACACTCAAATGGTAATAAATTATATTTCTTATACTATTATTTATTCAAGCTAGAAATAGTACAGCAATACTATAGAATAAGACATTAAGAACATATATAATATGGTGGTGAATTTTTGTTAACGTTTATATCAAATAAATGAGATGGCAAATATAATTAAATATTAATTATAAAAGGATGATAAATGGAAATGATAAAAATACCTTAGGAGTTAGAATAAGATTTTTAAGGAAATGGGTTAATAATAATAATAATCGTTTTTAGAATAAAAAAATCACTTCTAAAAGTCGAATTTTTGCTGCTAAAAGTCATTAAAAGTGGATGTGAGAGTGCTTGGAAACACGGTTGTTGCACCTATGTTTTTAAATAATTAAAATTTTTTATTTAAAAATTATTTTTTTTGTTTATTTTAAATCGTTTTGATGCGTTATCTTAAAAATATTTTTTTTTTAAAAAATATCATTTTAATACATTTCAAAATAAAAAATACTTTAAAAAACAACCACAACTACCTTAAGTGTATGTTTGGCAGTGTGATAGCGGTTGTTTTTCAAATAACTTTTCGTGTCGAAATATATCTCAATGATGTTTTTTTATTTTTTAAAAATTATTTTTAACATCAGCACATCAAAATAATCCAAAACATATAAACTATATTAAATTTTAATAAAAAAAATTAATTTTTTTAAAAACACAGGTTTTACTTTCTCAAACGGCCGGCTTCTATAAATCACTGCAAAACCGCTTCTAAAAAAGTGGTGTATCAGATATATTCTTAGAAGCGGGAAAGTATTTTGCCTCCAATAACGGTTTTAGAAGCAAAAAACATGTTTTTTTTTTTTTTTTCTTAGAAGCAAATGAGCACTTTGAGACACTGATTTAACTCTATCCTACTCGGTATATTGACATGTGACTGGATCTAGATCAAGTAAGGTTTAAAAAAAATAAAGAAAGAATTACTTATGATATGGTTTAGTTTTGAAAAAAATCAAGTTACAACTTGTTGGTGTTTTTTTAAATTATATTTTTAAAATAATATAATTTTTATTTTTTATAAGATAAAAAAATAAATTAATTCAAATTAATCCAAGATTTATTTTTCTGACCTCTAAATTAGATTTAAAAACTATACTTTTATAGTAACATAAATTTACTTCAAAATGTATTTAAAACATTTGAAATATTAATTATCAATGCAAATAGAGCGTGTGTGTGCGCGCGCATAGTAATAATTTTATGGTTATGAATATTAAAATACTGCGACAGCTATTTTATTTTATTTTTGTCTCAAACAACTTATTTAAAATCATATATTTTAACACGTTAAACAAGCTACAAAATCAAATTAATAAATAAAGTTAAAACTATAATGTTCATGGCTGAATTCAAATCCAACGATTGTAGAAGCAGCATCAAACATTGTAATTTCTTTTTATTTATCTAACTATAATTTGCAGAATATTTCATAAATAATCTCACATATACCATTCGCTCTTCCAACTTCTTTAACATTTCACATAAAATGCAGCTTATGATCTTCTCCATTATAAAAACTTGAAGACATATGTCTTCCCTCTTGCAAATACCTAATGCCAAAAACAAAAATACTATTAAATAGGCTAAAAATCAACCTATACTAAAAAATGGAATCAAAATCCTCAAATATAAAGGAAAATAACATAAATTCCGAAACAACACAAGAAATCCAGAAAAATCAAGGAAAATTAGCTAAACAAGAACTTTCAAGAAATCCTTTTAGCGGATGGACCACCGAAAGTCTAATAAATGTTGTTATATAAAGATCTTTTCCAAACAAATTATATGGATGGCCTAACAAATACTTTTACATACTAGTAGGATAAAGTTAAGTCTAAGAGAATGTTTGGTCATGTCAAACTAATATAATGGCTTAAATAAACCTTAATTTTTTATTCGATTACGAGTCAAGTTTAAATTTTTACAGGAAATTCTTAAAGATCAATTTCATAAAAAAAGCTTCTTCAATAATCTATCCGCTACACATATTTTTTAAAATTAGGCTTGAAAGTTTTTTTGTTATTTTTCTTGATTTTTCCGGATTTCTTGTGTTATTTTGGGTTTTATGCTATTTTCCTTTATATTTTAATTTCTTTTTATTTCATTACCTAGTTTTGGTAGGTTTTTAGCCTATAAAGAGACATTATGAACCTTGTTGAGCGACAAACTTTGTCAGATTAATATTTTAAAAATAAAAATAAAATTTTAGAGCTTATTTTTGTTTTATCCCTGTTTCGGCCTATATCTTGTCTTGCTTGTGTTTTGTTTTTTTTTGGATAAAATCAGGGCTAAAACGTCCAATTAAATTAAACGCGGCATAGTTGATCCAATCAGATTATAATACAAAATACAATAAAGACCCGCAGGAGGATCATTAAAGTAAATAGAAAATCTATCCAAAAAACTCATGGTTAAACCGTAGTTGGCTAGCCAATTTGCTACTGAATTTGCTTCTCTGTAGATATGGAGCACCTGAATATCCCATTCTTTCGCTAATAATTCTCTAGCCTGCATGATTAGATTATAATTTTTTTCAATCATAATTTTATTTTTAGTGATTAAATCAACCGCTAATGACGAATCAAATTCCAAAATAATTTTTCAGACTTCTTTTGACCAAGCTAATTTCAAACCATTGGTAATTGCCCACAATTCAGCACTCACTGATGTGCAAATCCCGATATTAAGAGCGAAACCAACAATCCATCTACCCATAGCATCCCTAATGACTCCACCAGCTCCAGCCACCCCTGGGTTTCCCTTGCTGCAACCATCTACATTAATCTTCACCCAATCAATTGGAGGATATCTCCACCCTATGCAAACCCTCTGTTTGGTATTATCTTCGAATCCAGATTCACCAACCATAGAATGAATGACATCACCCATAAGTCTCCTGATCACTTGAACAGTGCTGGTGTAAGGGGATGTAGAAGAACTAAAAATTCGATGGTTTCTCTCCTTCAATATTTGCCACAGTGCAATGCCAAATTCAATACCCCAGAACTTTCTCTTAGAGCTTGGATGATTACCTCGAAGGTTATTCAGTAGCCAAGTATACCAGTTAGGAAGTAAAAAGCCTCTCGATCTGCAACTTCAATAATTCTGTCCCAAACCCCACGTGCATTTGGGCAGTCACGGAAAGCATGGAGGATTGTTTCTAACTCTGTCAAACAATGAATACAGCAAGGGTTAGAAGTGATTTTCCTTCTCCATCTAACTTCATTTATCATGATGGCCCCGTGAGCTACTGTCCAAAGGAATATCTTCACTCTTTCTAGACCCTTCCATTGCCAGATGATCTTCCACAAAGGGTCGTTTCGTTGATGAGTAGCTCTACTATCTTCCTGAATCCGATAAGCTGAATTAATTGAGAATTGACCACCTATAGAATGTCTCCAGTATACTTTATCTTCCCCCAACTGAGGTGTAGGAGGATTATAACCTGCCAAGATCAAAATTACCTGAATTGGTAGGAAATGAGCAAAAGTTTCCCATTCCCATTGACCTCTGTCATCCACCATATCAGCTACTGAACAATTCAACATAACCTCAGGAATAATCTGGGAAGTGTGCATATGCAAAGGGCCATACCCTTCCAACCAGGAGTCCTTCCAAAACAGCACCTTGCTTCCACATCCAAGAGCCCAGTTTACACCTTGAGTGATAGATGGCCACACTTTGCAAATACCCTTCCACAAAACTGAATCTCTTTGTTTAGCCTGAGGGCTAGGAATTAGCTCCCGATCCTTAACATATTTAGATCGCAAGACCCGAACCCATAATCTCTCACTATTCTGAAAAACTCCCCAAGCTAGTTTCATAATGAAAGCCCTGTTCATACTGTCCATTTTTCTCAACCCCAGGCCCCCTTCTTCTTTTGGCTGACACATAGTCTTCCAATTGATTAAATGAATCTTCTCCTTCCCATCCTTTTGACCCCATATGAATCTCCGACATAATTTCTCAATATCATAACAAATGCTTTTAGGGACTAAAGCTGATTGCATCGGATAAAGAGGAACTGAGGAGAGCACTGCCTTACATAAGGTAATCTTCCCTGCAAGAGATAAACTATTTGCTTTCCACCCGGCTAGTTTACTTTGCAAGTTATCAACAATATAACTGTAGCTCTGTTTTGTGACCCTTTGATGGAGAAGAGGAACACCAAGATACATCCCTAAGTCCTTTGTAGTCTTGAAACCACTGTTCCTGCTAATATTAGTAATTAGAGCTGGAGAGACATTCTTTGAGAAGAAGATTTTAGTTTTAGCCATATTCACCCTCTGACCAGAAACTTTACAGAATGTTTCCAGGCAACCCAAAATCCTATCCATTTGATCATTGCTTGCTTCTGCAAATAACAACATATCATCGGCAAAGCAAAGATGAGAGATAACAGGGCCAGTTCTTTTGATTCTGAAAAGGCGCCAACTGCCTTGATCAACCTCCTTGTTAATAAGTTGTGACAAACATTCAAGACATAAAACAAAAATATAAGGGGATAGCGGGTCCCCTTGTCTTATGCCTCGAGATGGACTGAAATCCACAGTAGCATTACCATTCCATATAACATTGATAGAAGTAGATTCTATACATTCCATAATCAAGGTAACCAAATTAGATGGCAATTTTGCCTCAGAAAGAATATTACTAATGAAATCCCACTGTAATCTATCGTAGGCCTTTTCCAGATCCACTTTGATAGCCATCATACCCTTTCTCCCTTTCATATTTCTCATGGAATGTACAATCTCCTGAGCCACTATAATATTATCCGTGATGTTCCTTCCTGGAATGAAGCTGCTCTAGGATTCACTAATCAGCTTTGGCATTATCAAATTAAGTTTTGTGACAAGAATCTTACTCACAATCTTATAGTTGACATTGCAAAGGCCAATTGGTCGAAATTGGTAAATATATTCTGGAGCATTCACCTTTGGTATGAGTACTAAATGAGTTTGATTTACTTCCGCTACTTCAGACTTCCCATTAAAAATGTTTCTGATAAAGTCACACACTGATTTGCCTACTACTGACCACTGAGATTGGTAGAAAAAAGGTTGAAACCCATCTGGAGCAGGTGCAGTGTAAGGCTTCATGTCAAAGATTGCAGCCTTAATCTCCTCATCAGTTACCTGCTTGTGTCTTTGTTGAGCTTCTGCATGTATGAATGGACAAGGAACTTGTTACAATTCAACAGTTGCTGGCATTGTGGAATATGAATTATCACCCCCAAACCTTTCAGTCAAACCACTCGATTACGAAACTCGCACTCCATAAACCAAATCTACCACCTCTAAATTACACTTCAATTGCTACAAATTTTACAAGTAAACTTCGTAGCTTAGCTGGTGCTGGATTCCCTGCCAATGTGCCTCAGAAGGTCGATAGGCAATTTTTCTTCACAGTAGGTCTGATCCAAACCAATGTCCTAAACACCAAACCTGTGAGGGACCAAATGGACCTGTGATGATGTTGATTGTATGTGAACAGGTTTATGGTTCATGCAAAGCCATCTAGGAGGGCACACATGTTCGAGGATTTCTTGGGCTGTCCTCGATGGCATACTTCCAGATCAGAAGCTGCTTCCTCCATCAGCTGATCTCCCCAAATGCTATTTACTTCTCAGTAACAGTCAGACCATAAACTGTTCTGATGATATTTTTATTCTTTTCTATTGGTTTCTTGAAACTAATTCTATTCATCAGCCCTTTTCCAGATTTGTTCTCTCTGAGCAATTTGATCTTTAGAGATTACTTTTATCACCCATGTCAGAGTTGAGGAAAGCAAAATAGTGCAGGGATTGTATATCAAATATTTTGTTGCTGAAAGTAGGAAATGATACTGACACAAGTGAAGATTAATTTTCTGTTTCCCTTATCATTCCTTTGCCCTATCTATATCTATATCTCAGTAACAGGGATACACCATATGTCATCAACGCCTAGCCTACATGGTGTCCATTTAACATCGTGGGAGATCAGACCAAAGTCTGATATTCATGGGTCCAAATCTCTACCAAAGTGTTGAAGCATGCTAACTTGTTAACAACTGCATCACTCTCATGACAACAAAGAATGATAACACTCAGCGAGCTTGGTTTTGATGGAGCTAAGTTTTTCAACGTTTTCTGGATAACAATTGAACCACAGACGACTCCAATCCTTTGATTCACAAAGGATTACAACTACTTGCCGATAAGCTAAAACTAATGAAACTAATATTTAATGAAGACTTAAATATTTTTCATGCAAAATGGATGCTGCTAACATCTCAACATGAAATATAAACCCAAGTTAATATTCAACCAATATCAACTTCAATCAAGTTTTTTTGTTAATTTGACATAAGGTTAGAGATTCCACTGTGGAAAAGAAATATCAAAGCAGACAGCTGAGCCCTATTTCTACTGATTACATCGTTTTTGGTCTAAATCCAGCAACTTTAAGAGAGACAATGGTTTAAATCACAAAGAGGATGAGTTGAAAATCCACCACTCATCTCTAATGCAAACTAGTAAATCACAACTTGTACTTCATTACAACACAAGAATTTGAGAAGGATCGTTGAGCCACTAATTCCATTTATTTAAAAGGCTCCGATAAACAACATAAATAAACTGAGAGGGTTTATAACTAAAAATAAATAAACAAACAAACAAAACCAAAATCTTCAGTTATTCCCACTTCTATCATGATGCAGGCACTCATCAACTGTATCCAAAATGCTGCATGATAGATCACTAAACTTGGTAAACAGAAAGGAGAAGAAATCAACATAGTAAATGAACCTATAAAGAATAGTACGGCACTATGTAACTATAATATTAGAAAATGGCTAGTGAAACCAATAACCAGCGTCTTACTTGATTTCCCTTTACCTTGAACCTGTATATTTAACACAAAGACAACTAATCCACCTTATAATCTAACCTCTGGCATAGTTAGTATTGAACTAAGACAAGTTTTGCTCACGCATCAAATTTTCTATCTTTTCAACATCTTCTGGAATGTCGACACCATGCGCCTCATGGTCAACTTTTATGACCTGCACAATTTATATACATTTCTAAATATTGAAATTTCAGCAAGCACAACCTGAATTCTTATTGAAAAGGAAACTAAAAATCTAATTTTTAGTCGATAACAATTGGAAATACATGCAGAAATCTTAGGATGTGAATGCTACTATAGAAAATAAAACAAGTGGGGGAAAAAAAGGCAAATTGGCTTCCAATTTCATCGACTCAGTTTCATTCCAAATTTCCTTCCATATTAACCTATTTTCCGCTGTACATAATGCCAAATAGGATGGTTTCAAAATAAAATTGGCTTTACTTTTTTATCCAAACAATTTTTTATGGGAGAAGAATGACAAAATGGAAAAGATTTTCCCATCGCAATAGGTCATCCAGAAATACCCAAAAGAAATAATTTTCTTTCATTAAAAAAGTAGCTTCATCTGGGGCCTAGGCCATTTTGTAAAAGAAATTTTCAGCACTCCAGAAAAAGGTGCTCAAAATGCACATAAGACCTTAGAAGTTCTTGCAATGTGAAACCAATTAAGCAAGAAGTTTAGGATAGAACAAGCCAGTCAAAGGGAAGAGACAATGGAAATTTATAATATTACCTTCATTTTATAACCATTTTCCAGGACCTTAAGCTGTTCCAGATCCTCTTCCAGTTGCAGTGGAGTTGGTTGAAGCTCAGGATATATCTTCAGAAACTTTGCATCATAACTCTGGTCAGACATGAGATGATATGCAGTGTTGTTAATGTGCAGGATGGATAACAATGTGGCTGAAAAACAGAAGCCAGACAGACAACCCAGCAACCACCCAAAAAATGAGGAGAAAACTTTTAAAAAGGATGCTGTTTTCATACCTGAATTCCAAGATGAAGCAAATATGGAAATTGTGGGTTGACCTTCCCCGATCTGTGTCAAGTGGGAATATAATTGTTAACAGTCCAACTAAAAAGAGTTACAAAGAAAATGAGGGCAGCCCACATGTATTTGATAAACTCACTTGTTGTAAGGAATTAATCCCCTTGAAAAATAGATAGCGTAACCTTGATTGTCCACCACACATTTCACTCGATTGGGATCAAATGCATCTTCAGGCTTCAAAGAGGTTACAGCTGTGCTAAACACAGCATCCGGAGCTGCCTGCATCCATATGCATAATAGAAACCTTCATCGAAGCTCAAAGTATTAAATAATGTAAAGTACTGCAATGAGATCAAACCAATGCAGTATAATGTTTGAGATGATTTTTATGCTGCACAGCTGATTCATTTTCTTCACTTCACAGGATATTTCAAGTTGCTCAAATAAATCTTGTGAAAATATTAAAATTTATAAAGATAAACATGAGCTTCTGTTAATTAGATGTATTGTTCATGTTTCAGGAGATGTGTATTATGAAGATATATAAATTCACCTGCAGGGATTTAACAATTCCATCTATTATCTCAGGATCAATGAGAGGCTCGTCCCCTTGAATATTGACAACCACATCATATTTCTTATCTAGTTGTTGAAGTGCTTCATTGCACCGTTCCGTGCCTGCACAATAGAAAAGGAATGTTAACCATTGGCAAATCACATAAAGTTCAGATTTACAATGAACAACAAAGATACCTACCATTTCGACAAGATTCTGAAGTCATTACCACATCAGCACCAAATCCTCGACAACATTCTGCTATTTTTTCATCATCTGTTGCCACAACTGCAATGTTAAAGATAATGAAAGAGTTGGTGAACACATCGACAAAAGAAATTAGACTATTCAGCTCACAGAAAATAATCTTTTGTTGATCCTATTCACATCATCGTTAGAATTACTGTCTCAAGCATTTTCAACGCCAACTGCAGTTTTCCCCCCCTTCTACATGCCAGAAACAAGAAAAAACAGAAGACTACTAACAGCAAGCAACAGTTAGCAAGTTTGGCACAAAACAGACAACCTTTTGGTGAGGAACACAATAACAAACCCAAACTTTAGGCATCTAAATGCGTTAAAACATAACCAAATGAACAAGATTAGCATTTAGTTTTTACCCATAAATCATTCAGGTACACCCTCTACAGATATATTCTAGATGACAAAGTTGCATGAAGCGAAAAAGGCTCCCCATTAAAATTAGGTGAAGCTCGAGATAGTTACATACCTATATGATCCAGTGTAGTTGCCAGTTTGGCCCTTTCCCAAGTTCTCTGTAGATAATCAACTAAAAGTGTGAGTATATAAAGCAGTTTCTTTCCTCATATCAAATAGTGCACTATAATTCAAAAGGTTTCCTGCAAGGTAAACATGCCATCAGATATCATATAGATAATCCCACTTCTTTTTGTTTCGAAAGATGAAAATTCGACAATGAAAGATCAATTAATAAGAACACATTTCTTCGCTAATCTTTACTACTCAGTTTCAGGACGGGATCAACTTAACACATAGCGCCCCAGAACTATGCTGTCGTATCACACGTTGATCCTTCCGAGAGAGGACATTAATTCAAATCAAAATTCAAAATAATTTCACACAAGCTCGGTTCGGCCCGAAACAGAACTTAAAAAAATGTTTGCTTGTGGAAAGTTACATAATTTCAGATATGTTATACAATTAAAGATACCAAAAAAAACTATCAAAAACAGGCCTAGACGGGCAGTTTAATGAGCTTCTGCAACAAAACAAATTACTAATCACTTAATGAATCCGAATATATAAAACCCATACCAGATCTCATATCAAATCACTGAATAACACCTCCAAAATTCACATACAAAACTAAAAGTTAAGAGATGCAAACACTTCAAAAGAAGAAATGAAATGAAAAGGAGGCTAAAGGGTACCTGGATCATGGGTTTGCCAAGGATATTAACAAGTGGCTTGCCTTCAAACCGAGAAGAAGCATAGCGGGCGGGTATGATACCAACAACCTGGCTCCTAAACTTTCTGTACCGAACCAGATAAGCACCAGCGCCAATGGCCGCAGCAATTGCACCCCCGGCTACAATGCCGTGCACGATCCATGATCTGGTCGATGAAGACCCAGAAGAACAGGAGGAGCACATTGTCATGTTTGGTTGTCGTGAGTGTGGTACTCAGGCTTCCCTGGCACTTGTAATTTACTGGGCACTTGTAAATCTACGAGTGATTACTGATCAGTCATGATGAGTGATAACAGTGACATTTTCGGAGGAGGAAAATACCCTCTTTTTTTTCCTTTTTTCAGACGATTAAATCAGGGGAATCTTTTATTAAAAACCAGAAGTGTCCGAACCTATGCTGAAATTAATCTTTAAACATTTTGGGGATATGAGTAGTCATCGAAAATTTTTATTTTTGGTAATAGGAAAAAAATTCGGTTATCTGGATTATATGTTTTTCATTCATAATTTTTTATAATTAATGGGTTGTAATGGTTTTTAACATAGTTTTTAGACCCGATCCGGGTCGTTGGGTCAATTTTTTTTTAAAAAAATCATAACGATGTCGTTTTAGTAAAAAAAAAATCAACGGGTTATAACCGGGTTTTTGATTGAGTCGCTAAGTCAACCCGTCGGGTCACACCAGGTTTTTCTTTCTCCTGTTTTTTTTTCAACCCAGTTCTAGCTCCGAGTCTGCCAGGTTACAGGTCGATCTACTAAACTAAACCGGGTTTTAAAACTTTAATTTTTAGGTTAAATTTGATAAATCAATTACTAGTTAGTTACCCATGTGTTGAAACGATGAATATTTTGAGCGTATGACATGATTTTCCCAACTTAAATTTTGGTGTAACCGGATTTTAAAATAAATAAGTTGAGAGTTGATATAATATAATTTATAATTTAACTAATATAGTAAAAACCTGACTTGAATTTATTTTAAGTAAAATAAAAAAATGATATTAATTTAATGTTTTTTTATAAACAAAATACGAAAAATTAATATTTTAAATTCAAACATGTTAAACTAAATTAACTTGCTATATTCATAGGTCAGACAATGAATCTACGAGGTTTAATAATTTTATTTTTTTATTTAATTACATGATAATAAAAATAAACATTCATAATAAAAACAACAAATAAATTTATAGAAAAAAATATATTTTATTTCATCAAAATATCTTTTTTTTATTTCGGTGATATTTTTTATTTTGATAATAAAATGGTTTTTTTAATTAGTATCACGACTCATTGAATAAAAAAACAACAACAATACAAAATAAAATTGGGAAGACTATAACAATTTGAAATAAAAAGAAAAAAAGTGTTATTCTTACTAAAAAAATATTTTTCCCATTCATGCATTTCATTTTTATTTTAAAAGTCATGTTTATTTATGTTTTTTTTTAACAAAAACTTATTATGATATCAATAAAAAAATTTTAAAAAGCATAAATCAATAATCTTTCCAAAACTATATGAAAAAATATAAGAACAATAAATATTTAAAAATTATATAAAAACATTTACAATAAAATAAATAATTTATTTTTATTTAATATTGAGCAAGTTATTTTCAAAATCCTAGAGGCTCACATATAATTATTCATAAAACAATCACTAATATTATCATAAAAAAAAACCCATAATATTCTTAAAAACAAATGCATATTTCTTAATTAGCAGCATGTTTTTTAAATAAAAAAAGAGATAATTAAAATAAAAATTTATTAAATTTTTAATTATTTGAAATAAGTAGGAAAAATGTATCTCTTCAAACATTATTTTCTTACTAATGTGTCTCTTTATTATTTTAACAAAAACATGTATTTTAATTGCAAACACTTTTTTTTAAATAAAAACCCATCATAATTACAAAACCAAGTTTTAATATAAATATTAAAATAATTTCTCAATATTCTATATGTGATTGAAGACAAAAAAAAAATTAATTGATGTAATAAAATAATGTCAAAAATCTATAAAAAAAAACATAGATATTATTTTAATAGAATACCCATGAGCTTTTTTTGTTGCTTATTATGGATATAATAATTGAAAAAGAATTTATTAACATTCTCATAAAAAAGTATAATATTATTTAAGAACTATTATAAAATTTTCTAATAAATTAAATATAATATTAAGTGTTTTATTTATAATGCATTTCAATCAAAATCTAAAAAATATAGAAACAATACCATAGTAAAAGACAATCGTCTGATTAAAGAACTCGAATCCGCATGTCTAGCCCAACAAAAACAAGGCCTGATGCTTGTGGGTTTCAATTCCAGGCCATGTGATTGATATTCTTTATATTTTTTAAAGGTTAAGGGTGTACAATAAATTACTAGCTCTTTTAAAGAAAATATACATAAAACATGTCGTTTTATTTATTTGTCTAGATTTTGATTACTAGAGAGGTGGCTAAAAGGTTGAGTCGGGGTTTTTTCAGATTCAATAAATTATTTCTCACTTATTTTCATATAAAAACATATAATAAACATATTAAAAAGCTTAATAAATCAATTTATAACCCTCTAAATTGATCAAAAATAATAAAATTAAACCAAATAAAAAAAAAATTCTTGTCTTTAAAAACACCTTAATTAAACTTAGTATCTCTATGATACCAAGATCAGCCTTTGGATAATCAAAATATTTCTCTTTTTATCTCTCCTCTTCTATTTATTAATGATTTTTAAAAGGTTAAAGCATAAAATAAATAAAATTAAGGATTGAAATATCAAATCTTTTAAAAAATAAGGATCAAAACTTAAAAATTCAAGAATCAAAGTGTGCTTTCCCTCGCCTCATGAACAATAAAAGAAAAGGAAAAAGGTTGTCTCTTTGTTTTTATGTTAAACTCAGGTCTGTTTGGGAGTGTGGTTGTGGTTGTTTTTTGAAATGCTTTTAATGCCAAAATATATTAAAATGATATTTTTTTATTTTAAAAAAATTATTTTTAAAATTAACGCACAAAAATGATTTAAAACATATAAAAAAATTAATTTTTAATAAAAAAAATTATTTTTTTTAAAAACACGTGTCAACTTGCGTTTCCAAATGAACTTATAGAGTAAGTATTCTTGTAGTTTAGTCTTGTGAGTTTCATTTTTTTTTCTTTCTAATCTCTGATTTGAATGGAAAAACTATAATTATTTGATTTGGATACTTGCTTAATGCTAAATACCATCTCTACAGTTGAGGCTCTCAACATGGCCATATTGAGATCATAAATTCCTTTTTTTTTAATCTTTTTAATTTTCGAATCAAACGCCCATTTTATCAGGAAGTGGGCTGGCCAAAATGTGCCATTTTTTATTTTAAGAATCATCAATTTAGTTCTCAACCTAAATACTCATTGTCAATTGGATCTGAAATCTACATATTGTCAATTTGGTCTTAAACACTTGAGATAATTCTTAATTAGGTCCTTTTGTTAATGCTTATTAAGGTTTCCATCAATTTTTCTTTTTTTTAAAAACAATTCTCTTTATTGAATAAAATATGCACTTTAGATGAAAATTATTAACCAATATTGACAAAAGGATACCATGGAGAATATAATAAATACACATTAGGGACTAATTATAGGTTTTGCCTTTTGTGTTTGAGGAGTTTTTTTCGTAAAAAAAAGCTTTAACTAGATTTGTTTCTTCATAAAAGCTCTATTTGTTTTTACGTTTTAAAAGTGTTTTTAAAAAAAAATTAAATTTTTTTTTATTTTTTTCTTTACTTCAAATTATTATTTTTGTGTTTCCAGATCATTTTAATGTGCTGATGTCAAAAATAATTTTAAAAAACAAAAAAAAACATTATTTTGATACATTTCTAAGTAAAAAACACTTTGAAAAACAACCGCAACCACACTCCCAAATAAAAACAAGTGTGTACTAAAATATATAAAACATATAAACTTGGTACATTACTATGTAGTGTTTCTTTTTTCACTATGGATGGCAATGTTTCTTGAATATTGTTATTTTTTAAAGTCATCAAATTTTATTTCTTTATAATATTATCCTTGCATATTATATTGAAAACATTGAATTTGTTGGGATTTGCTTTTCTTTCAATGTTTTTGAGAATATTAAATAATCTTGATATTTAATTAAAGATCAATTTTATGAATTTAAATTTAAGATTATAGTTAAAAAATAATTGAAAGAACAAGGACCACAATAAATAAATAAATAAAACATATCTAACTACATAAAACTTCACATTGGTCCCTAAAGTTTCAAATTATTCATATATTAGTCCCTGTTGTTTGAATTTTTTAATTTTTTAATCAAAACTTTATTCTATCACTTTTTAGTCTTTAAGAGATAAAAAGTTATTTTAATAAGAAGATGAGAGAAAAAGTGTCTATTCAACCACTTTCTAACCATAATATTGGAGTTAGTGGATTAGTCATAGAAAGAGAAATTTAATGGAGATGACTTTATTCTCTAACCAAATTGAAAAAAATAAATCAAGATTAATGAATCTTGCTTTGATTAGGTTTTTTAAGTGATTAAAAGATATTTTTGAATTAAAAATACTTTTTTGAAGATTTAGGATATTTTTTACATGTTTTAAAATAAAAATAAGTGGAAATTTGATTTTTTAGAGTATAAAATACTTACAGGGCCAACAGCTCTTAACCTTTTACTTTGAAATCCAGGCACGCTTGGACGAAGCACACGTGTGTCTGGGTTTATTCTTGTATTTTTATATATATATTTTTTTTTCTGGAGATCCAACGTCAACTTTTCAAGGATGGACTAGAATCTAGATATAGAAATTGAACCAAAGATTCCTGACAAAGTCATTATAAACTCTAGCTATATCCCTTGAATTGTCAAAGTTAAAATGGATGCTATTACATCATCTGAGAACTTGTCAAGAAGCCATGCCGGGCAGATGCTACTAACCACACAAAAGAGTCTATTAGTTAGCTATAGTTGACAACATGCTGAAAGAATCTACTTTATAGGGTTTTTATGAGGGAAAAAAATGTATTTTTTAAATGTTAGTTTTAGGAGGAATTACTTAACAAATTTGAGTTCTTCCCTTGAATTCACATTATACTTGTCAAAGAACTATCTCAACCTAATAACTTAAGCTATTAAATGAGATTCCAGGATATAATTTATATTATTCTCTAACACACCCCCTCAAATGAAAGCTTTTTGGGCTTCAAACTTGCATAGACCCTCATTACCTTGTGCTTAATTTTTATCAAATAAATAGGGATGATGAGATTCGAACTCGTGACCGCTTAGTCATTAAGACTCTGATACCATGTCAAAGAACCATCTCAACCCAAAAGCTTAAACTTTTAAATGAGTTTTCGGGATATAATTTATATTATTTTCTAACATTTTTTTTTCTTTATTTTTTTTAAGGAGGAATGGGCCTCTATGCTTACTTATTGAGCAAACCTCACATAAAGTGGCTCAGCAGTTAACTTGAGTTTCAACAAAAGTCCACAAAGTTTTCAAGTATTATGACAAATAATACTTGAAAATAAGTGCGATCAAACAAGCAAGCAGTCAACAATTGATTGACAAGCAAAGCAACATAAACGAGAGCAGCAATGCTTCAAATTCCTACCTACAATCTCTTTTCTTTGCTCACAAGACGATACCATAATTTCAAAGTATGCTCCTTTTACTTCTGTGGCACTCAAAATTTTGTTGATTTCCATCAGGCGGTAAACTGGTTGGCAAGCCAAACGTCAATAAAGCCAATAGGACCATTGATCCCATCATTTTACTTGGACAGGCAGCTGGAGGACGATAAAGAGTACGGTCTCAGCCTCTTCAATCCTAATCCGGACGGCTGCATGGAGTGGCTAGATTCAAAGGAAACTGGCTCAGTGGTTTATGTGTCATTTGGAAGCATGGCTGCACTGGGAGAGGAGCAAATGGCAGAAATTGCTTGGGGCCTAAAGAGGAGTGGCTGCTGCTTCTTGTGGGTAGTCAGAGAATCGGAAAGGAAAAAACTTCCATGCAACTTTGTGGAGGAGTCATCAGAGAAATCTCTGCTTGTGACCTGGAGCCCGCAGCTAGAGGTTCTGGCTCACAAATCTGTTGGTTGCTTCATGACTCATTGTGGGTGGAACTCAACACTCGAGGCGTTGAGCTTAGGAGTGCCATTGGTGGCAATGGAAGGTGAAGGGTAGAAGGGTGTATAAGGGAAGTCATGGAAGGTGAAAGAGGGAATAGATGAGAAGGAACTCTGAGAAATGGATGAAACTAGCCAAAACAGCAGTAGATGAAGGCGGAAGCTCTGATAAAAATATTGCGGAATTTGCTGCAGAACTTGCAAGGAAGTTCCATGAAACCAAAGATTCAAAAGTTTGAAAGCCTACATATGCATGGCCTTCAAACTTGAAAATGCATGTTATTTAGCTGATGTAGTTTGCCTCAATCATAAACTTGATTACACATCCCCACCTAATTCAACTAGATCAACACCATATGAAAGGCATGATTTCTCAATCTGAAGAATAAACTTGCACAGAGCATTTTATTTCCAAAGGCACAAGATATAACTGTCACACCCAATAAACTTGCACAGTGCATTTTATTGCCCTTGAATTCACATTATACCATGGTGTTAGAATAATATACTTATTTAAATAAATAAATAAACACCATTAAATGTCGTCCACGTCTTCCTTCTCCTGTGTTCCATCCCGCGAATACTGATCGATTAAAGTGTGTGTGTGTGTAATTGGAATTTTATAATTTGAAAACCCAAAAAAAGAGGAGAAATATGAGTTCAGGGGAGGAACAGACTTTGCTCTTGGAAGATGAACTCCTACTACAGGTTTTTCATTCTCTCTCTCTCTCTCGGTGCTGATTCTTCTCCTTTGTATATATGTATTTATAACGGATTATTGAATGTTATGGAACTTGTTTCTGGGTTTTTCTTGTTTTTTTCTTCCAAATCAAGATTGAATTCAAAGAATGAATAGTAATTCAAATTTCAAGTAATTTGTTCTTTCTTTTTTTTATGCTTTCGGATATTGATGATGATTCTGTATAAATTTGTTTCTTCCACAGACTGTTTCATAGCTAGATAAGCATCACAGACTCAGAAATCTCCAACCAGTTTTATTCTGTCTGATTTCTTGTCTGCATGTTATGTTTGACTGCTCAAGTTGTCTCTTTTGTGATTCTTTTGTCTGTTTAGCTTTCATCCATGCGTGCTGTATCTGCCAACTTATTTTTTTCTCTTTCAAGTCTCTGCCCAAGTTTCGTGGTAGTAGCGTTTATGTGGCTTTTACTGTCTGAGCTTTATAGATAGGAGAGTTAATAGGGTGTGGGTGGTAGATGAGATGCAACAAAAGAATGTATTAAATCTACTTGCGGGCAAATCGTGCTTGTGTCAGCCAAGCACAAAGGTGGACTTGGCGTTTGAGTAAGGTTATGTCTGTGATTAAGCTCTTTCAGAAAATGGAAATGTGCTTAGTGGATTTTGTTTGCATCCATTCTAACATGTACAGGTCAAAAGGGAATCAATATTTTTGCCACTAACTAGCCCCTTCTCTTCTCTTTTCTATTTTTTCCTTTTGCTAATTTTGAACTTGCTTGAGAGATGGAAAGGGTTTTGCTTTATCTTTGAAACTCCAACAGCTTGGTGTTGCAATGTACAAGCTTTGTTTACAGGCAACTTGCCTTGCAGCTATGACCACGGTCTCTCTCCATAGGACATTATGATTATGGATGTCTTGCAGTTGGTGGCATATGTGATAAGTGCCATGGTTTCACCAATTTGCTGGTCACCAATTACTGAGGTTAAATCTGGATAGCAAAGCTTCTGCTGGGGTGTCGTAGGGTGGAGTCATGGCTAATAGAAGATTGTTTTGGTTGCATTTGATGTTTTCCTTATTTGATGCTGAATTGATGATGGATTGCTAAGTTTCAAGAATTCCATGTTAGAAGCATCATGTCCTTGTCAGATATGGATAGCAGTCCCATGTAATGAAATACTTATGGGACTCATTTCTAAATCTGGACGTGCAGGACTCAGTTTATTCTAGAGGAAAAGATATCCAATTAGCTTGAGATGTCGTGTCCTAGAAAATCTGATATCATTCGATTCCAATGCTTCGACAGTTATCTGTATCTGATATCTATCTCCAAGTCTGTCTAAGAATTTTCATGAACAAATGACGAATTTCTGTGATTTGTAATCATGTGTGAATAGGGGTGTGCCTTAGCTGTCAATCCTCTGCTTTCTTATATTCTTAGAATTTGGTGTGTTTCCATATTGATACAGTGGTGTCCATGTCCTGTAATTGTTTCCATGCTGCATAGAGGTTGGACCAGACACAACAGTCTTACCTCTAATTTTCTGGTGGCATTTAAAAGATCATCAGTACCCTTTTTTAACACCAGCCAAAATATAACTTCATAGTTTATCTGTGATCATTATAGGTGCCCATTAAACACCGTTAAACTAAAAACCAGTTTGCATCTTGCACCATGTCTTTGTCACATGTTTTGTATTATATTTGTAGAACGAAAATAATGGACTCCACACAGGAGATGGCTCGGTCGACATTAATGGGACGGCTGTTCTTAAGCAGAAAACTGGAAATTGGAGAGCATGCTCTTTCATATTGGGTACTAATTATTATATTTCACATTAGTGCATAGACTATGCTCTTTGTGACTTCCATCATGCCACATACAGGAAATGAATGCTGTGAACGCTTGGCCTACTATGGAATTGCTACTAATCTGGTCTCCTACCTTACTGGGAAGCTACATGAAGGAAATGTGTCAGCTGCAAAAAATGTTAACATTTGGGCAGGAACTTGCTACTTCACACCACTCATTGGAGCCACTTTGGCAGATGCTTATTGGGGAAGATATTGGACCATTTTTGTTTTCTCCACAATTTACTTCATTGTAATTATGTGCTGAACTCGTTATTTCTATTCTATGCCTACATCTCTGATCAGTACATTTCTGTTTCTTGACCATAAAGCTCAAAATCTTGCTCACATCTCTCAAGTCAATGGAGCTTCTCTGGTTCTAATTTCTTTTCATTTAGTCCAAGGGGTTGTCTACTGCTGCTACATTATATGTTCAATGGTTAGCAATAAAAAAAATTGTTCTAGTTATGCCGATAAACAGGAAAACTTTTATAAAAAGCCTGAATGAAGTTTTGTTGATTATGTGAATTTTTATGTGGTAGGACGTATAGGTACAAGGTTAAGCAAGGTCTATATTTTTCTACACCTGCATTGGTTGCTTTTACCCAGATGTAATCCTTATTGTTTTCTTCAAGTGTTGGATTTCATCATGTCTATTGATGCAGGGAATGTGTACGTTGACTCTCTCAGCAACTATTCCTGTATTAAAGCCAGCTGAATGTATAGGTTCTCTATGCCCTCCAGCAACTCCTGCTCAGTATGGGGTATTCTTTTTTGGCCTCTATCTGATTGCATTTGGGACAGGTGGCATCAAACCATGTGTTTCATCCTTTGGGGCGGATCAGTTTGATGACACTGATCCTAAGGAAAGGGTAAAGAAGGGGTCCTTCTTCAATTGGTTCTATTTTTCGATCAACAATGGTTGTCTTGTGTCAAGTAGTTTAATGGTATACATTCAAGACAAAGCTGGGTGGGGGCTAGGATTTGGAATTCCTGCATTGTTCATGGGCATAGCTATTGCTATCTTCTTTTCAGGCACGCCCCTTTATAGATTTCAGAGGCCAGTGGGGAGCCCAATTACTAGAATGTGCCAAGTTGTGGTTGCGTCATTCCATAAGAGGAATTTGGAGGTTCCCCAAGACATTAGTCTCCTATATGAAACCCAAGAAAAACACTCAACCATTGAGGGAACCTGGAAACTAGCGCACAGCAATGAATTGAAGTATTTTTCTTCTTCTTTCTCCTTACCTGATCTACTTTCCTCAGTTTTGAACTAGCCATTCTATTTGATGTGCGTTTTTGCTATCAAAATTGATTGTCATCCAGTGAAATAGTGATTTACATATGCAAGAAGAGTTGAATCTTCTGTTTTGTTTTGTATCCAAATTCAAGAGTTGATCATCAAATGTGAATAGTGGTTAAGAATGGCCTTTCTAGTTAACACTACAATGCCTTATTTGAGGCAAGTTCAAGCATAACTTATAACTCATGCAAGCATAGTGTGAAGAGCTGTGCAGAATACACAGAAAATTTTCATATTCTGTGAAGTTCATACCCTCTCTTATTTTAGCTGTTAACTACTCATGTTTGTGTAAGCTTACACTATGCAGTTATCTGTTTTTTTGCTAACACTTTATTAATGTATTAACGCAAGCCCACAGTTGAACTCTGCTCACTCTTCCCCTTCTAATATCTTGTCATGGTTCCCCTCATTGCATTCTTTGAAATATATATTTATTAACCACGCAAAAGAGGCTTAAATAATGGCATGTTATTTTGTGGAATACTTTGTATTTATTCTCTATCTGGCAGCTGAAGAATCACTGACTTTTCAGTTTAATTGAGTTTTGGCAGTCTGTTATTGGACATATGGTCCTTTATCTGTTCGCCTTTCCTCTGAACTTCGTCTTTACAATATCTACTTGCAATTTCATTTGGTGTTGAGACTACATATTAATGGGAATTTTGTTTAGTTTATGTGAAGAGATTTTATGCTTACATATTTATTTTATCTGATATGCCAAAGGAGCACTGGGAATAAAGTTTCAACAGACCTGTCTCTGCCTTAATGAATTCCTTTTTATTGATTTGTATTGCCTTATCCTCATTTTAGTAAGTTTGCCTCATCATTTAAAAATCCACTAAAATCTTTTCTCAAAAGAACTTAACTAAATTCCTATTTCCTCTAGATGCCTTGATAAAGCTGCTATAATTTCAGAGGCTGAGATAAAAGGTGGGGACTTCAGTGATCCATGGAGGCTTTGTACTATGACTCAGGTGGAGGAATTGAAGATTTTGATCCGCATGTTTCCGATCTGGGCTACAGGCATTGTCTTTTCTGCTGCCCATGCCCAAATGAGTACAATCTTTGTGGAACAAGGGATGCTGATGGACAAGACAATTGGTTCTTTCAACATCCCTCCTGCTTCTATGATCACAATTGATGTTATTAGTGTTATTTTCTGGGTTCCAATCTATGATAGGATCATTGTTCCAATTGCAAGGAAGTTCACTGGCAGAGAGAGGGGCTTTTCAGAGTTGCAGCGTATGGGAATTGGCTTGTTCATTTCTATGCTATCAATGACAGCTGCTGCTTTGCTAGAGATTAAGCGCTTGCAGCTTGTAAAAGAGCTTGGATTGGTTGGTGATGCTGTTGCAGTTCCTCTCAGTATCTTGTGGCAAATTCCCCAGTATATGTTGATGGGTACAGCAGAGATCTTTACAACCATTGGTCAGCTTGAATTTTTTTATGAACAGTCTCCAGATGCCATGCGGAGTCTATGCAGTGCTTTGGCACTCCTGGCTGCATCTTTGGGTAATTACCTGAGCTCTTTTATTCTGAGCATGGTAACTTACCTCACAACCACGGGTGGGAAGACAGGATGGATACCAGATAACTTAAATAAGGGGCACCTTGATTATTTATTCTGGCTTTTGGCTGGGCTCAGCTTCTTCAACTTGCTGATCTACACTATTTGTGCAAAGAGATATAAAGAGAAGAAGGCCTCCTAAGGTTTTTACAAGAGGGGAGGCCTAGTAGCCCCGTGGGAAAAGGTTTGATTACAATGGTTTGTGCATAAGCAACAATTATTCTACTATGACATTATTTCCTTCCAGGTTTGAAGGAATGTATATTACGTTGGTTTAGTGCTTATAATAAAACCCTTTTGGTTTAATCCTGTCCTAGTAAGATTTGTTTTGTAATGATTCAGGGGATAACAGCCAGCTTATTAGTGCTTTCTTGTTGAAATAATGGATACAGCAGGTGCATGGTACAATCTGCTTTGCGTTTCCACAGACAGGTTTCTGTCGAATTAGTAGTTTAATTGCAAAATGGGAATTACCCCACTTCATCTTTTATTGTTTGGGTTAGTTAAGACACTTTTGAGTCCACCTGCAATAGATCTTCCCTGCGTTTCTTTGGCCACAAACCACTGCTAATTGTCATAAAGTTTATCTTTCAGGAGTATTACTGATTCTCATTCCCTGAATTGCCTTATCAAGATACGGTTGCCTTTCTTTTTGGATCTGCTCTTGCATACTAGAGTAGTTTGAACAGATTTGTGTATACAACTTACAGCATCCTTATTTGCCGAAGGACTGGCACTCCATTTATTTTAAAGCAGCCTTGGAGAAAGTTTGATTCTGAGAATTGCAATTGCTGCTTCATTTTTTTTTGGTTACAAAGGAACGACGTCTCTTGCAAGGAGGGGACTAGAACTACCATTTGCATCTTCATCGAATGGCCGTCTTAAATGACTCCATTTGACTTCTAGTCATTCCCGAAAGATCATTAACTAGAGCATCAATTTTCTTCTTATGGTTTCCTAATTAAAGTTCACAGTACCAGGCTCATTCATGTATCTGGAATTCTTTCTGATGTAGAACTAGAAGCTGTGATACACAATGCAAGGCCAGATGCTATGCGTCCTAGGTTCCATATGCAGAGTCATTCAACCTGATTCTTCATCTGATGACAATATGCTGTAGAAAGCAAGTGCAAGTGGGTTTTTTACAACCACTGCAAGGGAGTTGATAGGAAGAAGGGGGGAGTAAAGTTGATTGGTAGAAACTTGTATTTGGACCTATCTCATCCCTAGACCCAGTTATATCACCTAGCTTCCTGTGGGTAAGGTAGATTCTCATGGGAAGGAAAGTCAGTGCTGATTGTTTGCTATGTTGGAATTCTGACGAAGATCATGCATGGCCACCTGTTCTTTGAGTGTCCATATTGTAAAGCTGTGTCAGGTGCTGTTCTGGACAAATGTGATTATAATACAATAATTGGTCCCTAGATGGCGGGGTTTGAGTGGAACAGTCATCATGTTATATGGAAACAATTGGCCATGATGGCTCATCATGTATCCTTAAGGAGTTCCATATAACATGGATATGCCAGATTTTTTGCTGCAGAATGCATAAAACTAAACGACTTGAAGAAGCAGCCATGGATCCTCTTCATTTACAATTCGTAGACAGTGGGTATGAGTTTTTTAGTTTATCTAATCTGTCGTGGATTTATGCTTTTGTCTCAGGGTAAGCTCCTATTTGTTTCATCATGAGCAATGAAACTCTTATCATTTTGTTGAAAAACAATGATAATATTAAAAATAACTCATCTCTTTCAAAGCATAGTAATAGAGAGAGAGGATAACTAAATGACGACATATAAACTCTCTAGCTTCACTAAAAAACTCATCTGGGACTATCTGGCCATTGAAAATATTCTCAATCTAACTATGCAAAAACCTTCCATAATTCTGGTCATGGAAATGGATTGATAGTCTGCTTTGAGATGCATCTGAAACTGGGAAAATTGTTCTTTACCTCCCAAAGCTAGGCTCTTTCCTTTTTCATCCTCCAATGGTTTTGATAAATCTCAATGCAATCTTATCAACAGCTTGCCCTCTAATACTTCTCTCTCCATTTCTCCTTTATCAAATATAATGCTCCAAAAAATCCTCAAAAGCCAACCACATAGCCGATAAACACCATTCCATAGAGTAGCAGTAACCTTTCTCTAGAATCCTCAAAACCAGCATCTTCTTGATTAAGGGAGGAAGCGTTCAAGTTGCAGAGTATCACCACATAAATATTCATTCCCAATGTATACTGTATCATCCTCATTCAATGTATCAAACCGCACAACTGATGGAATCTCCCGCTCAGATTGTTGCGGGACAAGTTCATAACACTGAAAAAGTCCAACAAATTAATGGATGCAGGGATATTCTGCCCGCTCAAGTTATTGAAACTTAGATCCAATGATTCCAAGCCACCCATATTTCCTATGATGTTTGGAATCTCACCATGTAGACCATTCCAGGAGTGTTTGAGCATGAAGAGCCCCCTTAAAAGGCCTATTTCCCGGGGAATGTTTAATTCCGAAGCATTTTTTGTATGTGTGGACCGCATCGAGTTGGTATGTGAATCCTTTATATTTCATGCTCAGATCAACACCAGAATATGTGAATGAAATCATAAAACCAAGGGTTCCGGACGTCTGCAGCTACAACATGGAGTGTGTTGGAACAACGTATTCCATGCCACCTGCAGCAGTTTTTACCTTGCCATGACGTATCTGTAAGATATGATTTGAAATTTGACAGTGCTAGCTGCTCTATCAAAATCATGACCACCGGTAATAAGTGACATATTTGAAAGTAGGAAAAAGAAGAAACAAACAAGACTACGAAATTTCATGGCAACGGAAACTCTAGGGTGCTGATAAATTTTGCCTTCCTGAGAGTTGATTTTTCAGAAATCTAGGTAGTGGTGCTTGCAACTACTTTATACTGCATTTACCGGTCTTTGACTGAGGTAATAGAGAGTTCCTAAAGAAATATTTGAGAGCAGGAAAACATTTTTACTTTTTAATACATCACTGGTTCAAATATATTCCAGAGTGTGCAGGTTTAATTCTTTATTGCCATTCATGATGCAAAACAATCTTTATACAGTTTAGTTATGTTCTTATCAGGATTTTACGGGCTGTAAGAACTAATGTTTTTGTTGTGATTGGAAATAAAGGCAAAGTCTTTTTCATGGAAAGTTCTGCATCCTTGAATGTTCAAAAGAGGTGCTTACCATTTGCTTTTATATCCATGAAGCGTCTTACAAGCCACAGATTTTCTTTTTTTCTTTTCCCTTTTTTGGTGTTAACAATCTTAAAAATATTTGTAGTGACTTTCAATTTCAGGTGGATGGCTTCTTCTTCTTCTTCTTTGAGGAAGCAATTTTTGCTGGATTTATAAATCCACATTGTTGATACTGTTTTCATGCTTTCTGCAGGTTGCTTGCTGTTGAATTTAGCTGAATGTCTATCAGATTTGTTCAACAAGACGATGAAACTCGAATCCCTTTAACTAGTGTAGTTAGTCTAAAGGATTCTCTACATGGTTTTTTCTAAGCATTCAGGAAAAATTCCAAGTTATTTTTTAGGCTAAAATTCAAGATCATGGAATTCAAAGATGAAAACAATCATATATTAGTTTAGTCAAGGAGGGATCAGTTTGTTGTTTCTGTGCTCATCATAAGTAACACAATATCCTGGTTATTTTCAAGACTGAAAATTCAACAACTCAATGAAATTCAAAGACTTCAGACACCAGCAAATGAGATTTAATGGTTTTTACCATGGCGAAAGCAGGACCCTAATCTTTCTACTCACTCTTCCTTGCTTTACAAGAGATGATCCTACTAGCTTCTATTTTGTGTCAAGCATAGTATGTCAAGCATAGTATGGCCAATACCATCAGTTTCTGTGTGAATGAAAATTTATGAAAGGTAATGATGAAGTCATGAAAAAGCTTTAAATAGAAATTAGGTTTTTCATGGGCTACAATCCGCTAAGATGTGTGGCTTGATGTCTACAATTAGCTAATTATATATATATATATATATATATATATATATATATATATATATATATATATATATTGAATAGAAATAACCTTAATCGAGAAAGAAATTGCTTGATTGCATAGGATATATAATACGAGTTAATTTGCCCTTTCAATCATTAATTTTCTTGGTGTAAAATATTTTATAGAAATCGCATTTTGACTGGTCGTAACTTCAAAAAATATTCATGTACGTGTGTTGAATACGAGGGAGAAAAGGTACGAGGATGTGTTAGGGATGATAATTTTTTGTTTTGTTTTTATTTATAAAAATAATTAAATTAATTTTTTATAAAAAGATCAAAATCAGTTTAAAATAACCAGTTTCGATTCTGTTCAATTTTGATTCGGTTCAATTATTTTATATTAAAAACAAAAAATTATATTATTTTTTAGTATTTTTTTTGTAATTTTCAATAGGTTTGGTTTCAATTTGGCTCGATTTTTTATAGTTCTATTATTTTCAAATTAAATTTATAAAATTTTTTTTTATAGAAAAGCATCTTGAAAAGCATTCTAACTGCAAACAATCTCAAAATATAATTTTTTAAAAAAATATTTGTCTTCGTGCGGTCCAATCATGATTTTTATAAAACAAATTTTAAATTTAATTTTTAAAATTTTTTTGATGTTATAATATCAAAAATAAATTTAAAAAAATAAAAATAATATCTTTTTTTAAAACAAATCCACGATTACAACCTAGTTAACAAGTATTGAAACTTGAAAGCCAACTTGATGTCGCTACCGCAGAGTTTGGATTTGTAGCAGGGTATCATGGCCATTGTGCAGGAACGTTGCAGAAAGCAAGGCTGCATGAATGCTTGGTATTGTGATAATTGTTATGGTTGTGGTTAGAAAAAAATTATTTTATAAAAAATATTTTTAATTGAGGTTAGTTTGAAAAAATATATGTTTGATTAAAATTATAGTTGAAATTAAGATTAAACAAAAAATAATTTAATGTATTTGGTTAAAAAAATGCTTTTCAAATTGAGGTTATAAAAAAATTAAAATATATATATTAATATTAATGGTTTTTAATTTAAATATTATAAATTTAATTACTGTTAGTACATAATAAAATAAATAATACTTATATGAAATATTTTTTATTGTTCCGTTGGTTTTTTAAGTGCGTAAAAACATCAGGTAAAATATTATCTGGAACAAAATTGAGATTGCAATTAAATTCTATAAATGCTACGTCATCAAGCGATCTCCTTTTAATTTTTTAAATAAAACATAATTAAAAATTAAAATTAAATTTTTTTGAAATAGGTCGGATTCGTTTCAATGCATTTAGTTAGTTTTGGAATTCAATTATAGTGTTTGATTTAAATTCAATTCATAAATAAGTTTAATTAACATGTTTAAAAAATATAAAATTCAATTCATTTTATCTTTTATATTTTTTATATTATCTTTATTTTATTTTTTCAAAGGTATTGAAAAAAAAGGCTAGATAGTTTTTTTTTAATTAATATTTTATTTTTTTTATGATATTTCTAGAGATTAAATTTATTTTTTTATTAAAATTTTTAAATTAAACTTTATTTCAAAGGGTAGAATGCCGTGTAACTTTTTCTATTGTCAACCACGTGTTATGATCTCTTACCATTTTATCCTTCTAGCCCCACCCAAGCAGGTTTGACTTTTGGCAAATTAAGTATTTTTGTGAAAGAGAGTAACAGTAGTTTGTGGAAAGCAGCTCTCAGCTGCTTTCCGCAAACCTGTGATTTGCGTGGATCCCATATTAATAGTAAAATGCGTTTTATCATAACTAAATATTTATTTTGTGCGGTTTGTTTTAAAAGCGAAAGCTACCGCATAAATGAACGGGCACTAAAACTAATCACTATTAGTAAAAGAAGAAAAATAAAAAAACAAAACATTAGCACTAGATTTGTGGAATTCAAGTGATGGAACCAAGATGATTTTTTCCCTCTTTTATAGAATTAGCTACTCTCTTTTCTATCTCAAATTAAAAACTGAAAATTAAAAAAACAAATAATATTCTAGATTAAAAATGCAATCTTAAAAATTATATAAGAACTAAAAATATATCAATTGAAAAATTGGGGGAGAAGAGTTAACTTATAGCATCAATGTTGAAATCTTGTTTTTTACTTTGGTATTTTATCTTTAAATCTTGTCCTCTTTTAATAGAATAGAAGTAATATGTTTTTAATTTGACCTAAATTAATCAAATCAAGTAAAAACAAATTTGATGAGATAAAAAAATACACCATTCCAGTGTATATAATTATAAAATATGGGAGATTGCATAGGTTCTGAGCTATAGACACTGTTTGGGAAAGTGATGTAAACCATGTTCCATAAAAAATTAAAATTTTTTTGCTAAAAATTAATTTTTTATATGTTTTGGATCGTTTTAATGCGTTGATCTTAAAAAATAAAAAAAATATTATTTTGATGCATTTCGATATAAAAAACACTTTAAAAGACAACCGCAACTATACTCTTAAACAGGCATATATTAAAACCACCATGTTTTTTAATTTCCCTCTAATATTCGAATGAGAATGAATTATATTTGACATAATACAAGCAATCAATTAGAGGTGTAATGCATAAGATTTATTTATTTTTAAATATTGTAAGTACATTTTAGTAAAGGATCCAGCTTCATGGCATATAAATTTCAATCTTTTAAATTTATATAAAACTAACTTCTTGAGATAATATTTTAATCGAAGTATTTATTAGTTCTTTTACAGAATTTATTTGAAGATTATTATGGCATTTGCTAATACTTTTGTTATTTTGTTAGCATATTCCAATCTTATTTCTTTCTCAAAAGAAGTAGTTTTCAATTTCTTTACTGGGAAAATTACCAGCAACAAAAAGAAAATATTTTTTTTTCGGCGCAAAAATATTCTAACCCTAAAATCCCCCCGATAATAACGTATGAAACTCAAGTTTCCAAAGTCGGCTTCTCTCTTTTTTTTTTCCTACTTCTCCAAGTCAAGTGGTAGTTTATGTTTAATAGTTTCAAGCCAAATCGTAAAGGCTAATTAAGCTGCCGGAATCCCATGCTATTTCGTAAACCTAAGAGAATAGGGACAACGGTGAGTTTCCGAGAGAGAAAAGGCTCACAGCTATTGAAGGAACCCTTGCCTCTTCTATAAATATACTACTGTAACACAGAGCAGCTTACAATACTCTCTTTTTTTTCAGAGTTATATACACACCAGCGTTTCATATCCATGACAGAAAACCTAGTTACTTCTCCCTCTCAGATGATGATTCTTACACTTGTACTGCTCTCCGTTGCATTAACAGCACTACTCGTCGTGATGGTTTATGGACTAGTAAGCTTGTGTTGGAGTTGTTTGGAAAATCGGCTCGATATTCTCCTTAACCAAGATCATCATCCTCATGATGTAGAAAGAGGACAGGTAACCGGAAAGGAACAACCTGCTACTGTTGTCAGCTTGCGATTTTCTATCATCCAAGTCGATGAAACTACAGAGTATTTTAGCAATGGATGTGCGATATGCTTGGATGATTTTCAAAAGGGGGTGAACTGCTGTGTTCTTTCGTCGTGCAAACATGTTTTCCATTCAAGCTGTTTAAAGCAATGGCTGGAACTGAATCTGACCTGCCCTCTTTGTAGAAGTTATGCATATGATGACATGCTTCTTTGTTAGGTCTTCATCATGTGTTCGTATTTTCTTTGTTTTTGGAAGGATTAGAGTTCCTTTTGTTGTTTTTTTTTTTTTTGGAATATTAGCTGTTAAAATTAATAGGAAGCAAGATCGTTTTCTTTTCCTTTTTTCTTTGGTTAATTAGTTGGCTCGAGCTTCCTGTGTTAAAAGTAGCTGTTCAACAGGAGAAAGAGTTGGAAATTAGTACAAGTGAAAAACATCCATGAGAATCATGCTCAGAAGAATTTGAAACAGCAAAGAAACTAAAATAATACTTGATAGAAACCTCTTGCTAATACAATCTACAATTAAGATTGAAGAATGAGATTTTATCCTGAAAAATATATAAAAAAAAACAAATTATAAAAATATGACATAATAAAAACTTGTTTCAAGACACCACATAATTATAATGAAATCGAATGACGCCACGAAGTTAATTAATTTTTGATAAGTCAAATTCAGTTCGTTCAAAAATCAAAAAAATATAAGAATCTCTCTCACATGTTAAACTGAAAAAGTTCAGAAGTATTATTCATCAAAGATTCTAAAATTTAGGCTTTATATATGTTTAAATAATTGTGAGAAATTAACCTTAACGGATCTATCATTATGAGCTGGATTGACACACCTACAAAAACTGATCCAAAAACTTTACTAATAAACTCAAACTTTAATATCTAAACAAGTCTTGGATTTTATCTGAAAACCAAAATATTAATTAAACTCAAATATAGAAATAATAATGAAAACAACAAATCTTAATATTAGTTTGTTGATGTTGTATATAATAGAAGAAAAACAAGATAAAATATCTTAATTTCCTAACTTAAATAACTCTTGGCCAAAATTCACCTTCCTAAATCTAGAATTGCTTAGCCAACTTTAGAATTAAATAATCATTCCAAGTCTAGGATTCGGATTTGACAACCCCTTTCATTTCCTTGCATGACTAGAAAAATTCTTTCTTTGTTGCAAAACATCATCCTAAATAATAGGGACAATAATGAATGAATTTTTCAATTTAATTTTAGAAAAATATTTTGTTGATCCTAGTAAAAAAAAAGATCTTATCTTAATTAGCTCAAGTCAACTTTAAACCCCACGTGATCTAAACTCATACTAATTAATATAACTCAAATCAGACTTGATACAAACTCTCAGCAAGCCTATTTTACTGTTTAAATCAGACTCATATATAGGCTAACATGATTTTACCGAATAAACCATCTAAGAGATTGAACCGAACCCATCATCATACACAAATCACGGCCGGCTAAAACTATTTCATGCTAAAAACTCATCTGGCTAAATGAAACATAAACTAAATTCTAATGAGAAAATATATATCTTGGTGGAATGTCCTCACCATTAAACCCAAGTACAAAATCAAATGCCATTCATAAGAAATCCATGGATAAACCATATCAATATTACAAGAAGCTAGATTGGATTTAGTACTGTTGCTCAAGGAATCCTATTTTAAATGATGTGAGATTTTAATGGCAAAGAAGCTAGCCAAAAAGACTTCGGCATTATCTTTATGCCCATCGTTGGGATAGGAAAAGGGGAGAGAAGAAAAACTGGAGCCCTACAATGGATGAAGGGGCATTACTAGGCTCAAATTCGGAATGACCTGATGGGGAAGAATCTGTTTTGCAACCCAACACTTGCTAAAGCGACGGTAATTTCTGAAATAGATTCCCAAGTTCAATTCCCTAACAAAAAGAAGAAAGAACAGTTTATCCGGATTCAGACTCATCTTTTCTCGCCAAAAAAGATCAGTTCCCTGTTAGCTGTTTTCTTTTTTTCATTTCTCCGCTTTGCTTCTTCTCGTGTCCTTCCAAGAACATCGTCTCCTTTGAGAACCAGCACCATGAAAGAATACCAGCAGGGTTCAGCTAGTGATCGAGAAACTCAAAGGCAAAGTAGATTAGATTTGCACAAACAAAACCTGACTACAAAAGCTAGACTTGCAGCATAGCTATAGCAGCCAGATTAGAGATAGACTTGATCGGAAATCCTCCCTAAAATTCCTGGCTGATTGTTGCTCAAAAAGCACTCACCAACGTCGGCTAGAATGGGTACTCTAATGCTGGCGATTACTCTTCTATATTCTGCTGGCAGCAATTATTCTTAGCGCTTCCAACCTTGCAGGTTACCAAGGAGGGCAAATCTATCAGTATATCCTCCTTCTCAAACAATAAGAGTTGGATTTCTGAACCATATTATTCAAAATCATGCCTCGGTACAACTAGAATTCTTTCTGAGGTCGGAAACTACATAAGCCAGTATAAACTAGAATTCTAATTATAAAGCTCTGATTTTTCTCTACAAATTTATACTTGGGCATCCCGAATGAAGAATAAAAAAAAGACCCTGGTTTGAATCAAGGATGGAAGGAACCCCTGCCCGAAGCTCATGGGCCTCCCAATGAAACAAACAAAATATGTTGTACAGTAATCCGTTTATTAGGTCTGTCTTGAACTAAAAAAAAATTTAAAAATCTTATACTGGCAACTTTTTGTTTGAATATAGAGCTGGTTAACTACTCCCTCTTTTTCTTGTGTGGAAACGTTGAATGCCGATCGCAGAGTTTAACCGACCAAGGGATTGTGAGGCGCAAGGCTTTGGCAAGGTGACACTTACATTCAATGGTGGGGAGAGATTTTATATGCACTGCAAGTGAAAGACAAGTCTTCCGTGGTTTAGACATTTGTGGAACTCAATGTTGAAAACCTGTGTCTGTCGTGTTACCGGCGCATAAGATTTGCCTCCTGTTGGCAATCGAAACACAGTCATTTAGATTGGCCATCCTAAAACAAGCATCAAATAACACAAGTTATCTGGAAAATATATCATCAAGTTTAGAGATCTAATAAACAGGCTGATTATACCTGTTTCTGATGAAATTTAGCTTCATTTTGAAAGATTTTAGTAGTTAGGACCTTTTCAAAGAGAGAATTAGTTCTAAGGAAGAAGTAATTACGAGGTTTGCTATGGTTTATGAATGGAAGGAAAAAGTAGACAACTATGATATAGAAATCCAAGTCATTAATTTGAAATAACATACAATTATTAAAGCTGGTTCACAGAAACAGAACAATGGGACTGCATACCCTCAGTCAACTTTAGTCACAGGTGCGCTAGCTTCTACTCAAATATGATTGTGAACTCCTCCCTCTCTTGTTTGACTTGTCAGATAGAACCCTAGAACATTCATCAATAGTCAAGACATCGATCAAGGAAGGAAGGATTGGAGTATGAATAAGTAAATGTTAAAAAGATGCAGGAGGGCTCTCTTTTCTCCCTGGTCCTCGGATTATACAAAACTAGAGAGCAAGTGCTGTTTGAATTATTTAACATCAAAATGTTCTCATCTCCTCCCCACAATAATAAGTGGTATTAATTATGAATCCGATGGCTCATTCACCACGTATCCTCCATGACTGCTTGACTCCATATTCTTATATTAACCATATATCCAATTGACCACCATCTGTATTATGATACAAACAAGAAAATTCAGTGACACCAATAATGATGTAGCACTAATCTCCATGTCTACGCTAGTTTCATATGATTCTTTGATTTGTAGATTCTATGTCAATTTGTAGCATTGTGAGCTCCTGCTCAACCCTTCCTTTTATCTATGAATCATTCTAAAAAATCCCTGACTACACAATTACGACTAATCTGATTTTCGGATTAGTTGATTTCAAGATGAAATCCAAAGAAATGTATGCAACCCCTTCCTCCCAAGTATCAGCATGTATTGAAGACATGTATTTGTAGAGCAGATTTCAAATATAGTTAGGGTGGAGACAATTTGTCTTTGTTCCACAGCAGTGATACTTTAATAAATTGCTTCTTTTGTCGTTGTAATTTTTGCTATTTTTCCAAGAATCAGCTTCATTTGCACAGGTATCTTCTGGGAATTGCGAGCATATGATATTCATAAGAACCTTCTTTTGTAGTTCCAGACGCTTGGTTCTCTCTAAGCATTAATAGTTAACACCACTTTTTAGAAGTGTTTTCCTCTGTTTTCACATTTTATTTCTACACAAGAAAGGAGTGGAAAAATTACTGAACTTTTGGCTTTTGGATGTAACCATGAAAGAAAACCGAAGCTGCACCTACTCATTTTTGGCTTGAATCTTTGCAGGCGATGGGGTGCATCCCAGTCAGAACTTTGTTTTTGTCTCTTTGAAAATTCTGCTCTACACAGGAAAAAGACTTGGGGATCGAAAAAAAGGATGCAGTAGCTCCCTGTATCAAAGTTCGATGCAGTTTTGTTATCTGTCAACTTCAGTTTGGTAGTCCATTTCCTGGAACTTGGTTTCAAGGATCCATACAGCTTCACGCAATTAAATGGTTAGAAAGTATTGGATCTAATGGAAGGTTTTTGCACATTGTCTTAATTATATTTAGGTTTCAGGGCACAGTTTTCACATTTGTTGCAAGACTTTGTGGGAATCTATTTTCTTAAAAAAAAAAAAAAAGGCCAAGCACGCCTGTATAGCATTGATTACTTTTCAAATTATTATATAAAAACCTAATGTGTAAAATTTATAAAAATTAAAAAAAAAACACTATCCTTCTAATTTCTTTAATTAAATAGATGACATGTCATTTGCCTGGGTTGAGTTGGAAAGTTAGGTTTTTGAATAAAAAAATCTATTTTGAATTTCACTTATTTTTAACCCCTTAATTTGATAGAATTGGTCAGGAAAAAAAAACACCAATTCAAAAAACTTTTTAAGCTTGGATCTACTTTTTCCGGTAAGAAGAAAATTTCAAAACAATCCAAGCAAATGATACATCATTTGTTTAATTAAAGAAATTAAAAGGACAATGTTTTTTTTTTAAAAAAAAACCAAGCAGGCCGGTCTAGCATTGATTACCTTTTGAATTATTATATAAAAATCTAATATGTAAAATTTATAAAAAAAGAGTTTTGATTAAAGAGATATTTTTTTTTCCACCTTGATTTAAATGATTGTGATTTTTATGAAAATTTATTTTAATAGACTTTATTTTTTTATTCAAAAAGCAATAGGCTAATAAAAAAGATATGTTCATGTAAATAAGAAAATGAAAAAACTAGTGCATATCTATGAAAGAAGGCATTTTAGCGAAAAAAACAGAAGAAGAATTTGAGTAGGTTTACTGTTACTTCTACGTGGCTGTTAATAATTTTTGGCTTCATATATTAAAAGATTTTAGTGGTTTGGTCTTTTCCAACGAATCTATTTTTTCTTTTTGTGTAAAAGAAATAATGAAACAAGCCAAAAAGTAGCGCCAGCAGAATCTGCAGACAGTAAAGACGAGAGGCCTAGAGGAAAGAACCACCTAGTCTCCTTATCAGCACTAGAAGATCCTAACTTAGCTAGATAATCAGCAGAGCTGTTTACTTCCTGCAACACATGTTGAACACAACAACACCAATCCCACTTCATCGACAGTCTAATATCCTCAATAAAAATGAAAGAAGGATGAGCAGATGAAAGACATCCATTAATTAACTCCAATGCCTCTAGCGAATCAGCTTAAAAAATCACTCTTCAATACCCCTTACTCCAAGCAAGCAATGATCCAAATCTAATAGTATTTAATTCAACAATCACTTTAGAAGACAAGCCAATAAACCCGGAGAAGCCAATGATCCAGTTCCCACTACCATTTCTTAACAAGCCTCCAATTCCTGATCTTCCTGGATTACCATTGGAACAACCATCAATTTTGATTTTAATTGTACCTTCAGAAGGCTTGAGCCACTGAACAAGCGTTGATGATCGACTATATAAACTAGTGTCCAACAAAACTAAATTAGTTAACTAATTTGATACATTAGGGATTGATTCATGATGTTTTTCTGCTCCATAATAAATAGGGATGACGTATTACCATCTGATTTTGATACTAATTGTTCATTCTATAACTGATCCTATACCTTTTCTTGGAAAATTATACTAGAAGATGAAAAATTCTCTCTTGCTATCAGCGGCTAGTGGACAAATCTTGGCTTCCATTTTATGTATTAGTATTTATACATTTAATCTAACCTTGTGTATTCTAAATTTGTCTATGAATAAATATTAGAAAAGGAAAATTATCATAAGAAATCCTCAGTCATTAAATTCAATGCTCTCAATATAAACAACGTTGAAAACATTAAAATTTACGTTTATCTACAAAAGATTTGGGCATGAAGAAGTCAGTATTACAGTCTAAAATAATATGATGTTCTCTTGCCTTTTATGGTCTACAAAAGTTGAAATTAAACCTGAATATCACAGTTGAACTTAATGCAGGATTTTTTTAATGTTATACAAGACCTACCTGTGGCTTCTAAGAAATTTCCAGCTTTATGTGAAAACAAGTGACTACAAATGGAAATGATCTAGAATTGTACCTTGTGCTAAGGCTTACAGATAGTGAATGAGCTCAACTGCAAACTTTCCTTTCCTTGTAGTATTTATTTCTCCTATCTGGACTAGAAGGAATTTCAAGCATTCAGAACGATCATCTACACAAAAATTTGAATACTACTGGACATAAAAGTTCAATAAAACTAACCTTTAGCCTTCCTTTCCCACTTACTGAGACAACATCTCCAGTTTTTAGTGTGGTGTTGTTTTTTGTGATTGTGGTCCAATTCACACGCACATCCTTGTTACTGCAAATCAGTTTCAAGAAAAAATCCTGTTACTGAAATGGCCCACCTTTAGTTGTGTCATGTTTAACTTATGCCTTTACAGTTTGTAACCAATTTAAGCCGATATGAATGTAACTAAACAAATTTACGTAAATGAAAATTGAAACTTCTATCTGAAATTGTCATTCACACCAAGAAGCAAAGGATCATAACTGCCTCGAGTAATGGCATTTCTTAGTTAAGTTTATAGATGCATGCAAGCTGTATTAGAGTATGTGCATTTATTGCTGCAAGGCAGTATCCCTGTCTAAATAAGCAGTAACAGCATAGGCTTTACCACAACATAGAGCAACAGCCAAGCAAAAATGAACATCAACTATTAACAGGAGCAGGGTGTACCTAATCAAATCAACTAGTTTTGACCTTGAAATCTTGAATCCTGCACTTGCCAGGGCATCAACCCTTAATGATGCTTCCACTGTTTTAAATGACTTAGTCCTGAAAATAGTGGAAGGAACAGAAACTATTTTACTTGTGCCAAATGAATAAATCACCAAAACCATGCAAAAAAAAACACCACAAAAATAATAACTTGCAAACCTTGGAGGCTCATATTCAATAGCATGCAATGGGATCAGTGCACACGAAACTGAAACATCACCAACCTGCAGGAGAATAGCATTAGACACTACAGATAGTAGAACTTATGTATCATCATACTGAAAGCATCAAGAATGTGCCTATCTGAAAATATTTTCTAATCCATTTAGTTTTTTATATCAGATGTGGAATGCCACCTTATTGAGGTAAGGAAGATTTTCTTTTCATTTAAGTTTTTCCAATACCAATAGAAGTTATACCATGCATGAATTTCTCCTCATAGATAAATTTGCACTTTCCTCCCGGACAAATATCTAATGAAGAGTGAGGTTGCAATGAAATATAATCATTAAAACCAAGAGAAAGGAACAAAGGGGAAACGAAAAAGGACCAGGAAGTATTTTAGTTAATGTGATCAAATGAAATAGTCCTGCCAATAATTGCAGTAGTGATGTAAGATCCAAGAGAGAGATGAGACACATTTTGACAGTAGTCAAAACTTTTTTAGGAGAGTAGCAGCATTCGTAGAAAAAGTATTATTTATCTAAGGAAGCAAAAACTACCTTGTCCAGTGATGACACAATATAGTCTACAAGATCTGGAACAAGTAGGACTTGAGCCCTTTTCCCCCCCTGCACAAAGCAAAGGAAGGAAATGAAAAGGTTGCACTCCGATCCACAAAGCTTTATACCACTTTTACTTGCTAGCTAAAGACTATTAGCACTACTTATGCACCCATACAAATAAGTGTCTCTCTATTCCACATATTGAAAAATATGTTTCCGAGTGAGAGACACAAATCAGTTAGGCTGCAAGCACCCCATTATTTATTAAAGGAATTGGGGCTAGGCTAACAAGTCCCCATTTTTTTTCTTTCATTGTTGTTTCAAATTCTTCTTAACGAGCTCAACTTTTAATGTTTGCTGAATCTAATTTACAACTAGTACAGTTCGAACTCAAGCATCATTGCAACCTCCAATTTAGAGAACACAAAAACTTATAACAGTGAGCAAGCTGAGCATCTCAAACATTTGATGCCCTCGTGAGCCATGTTCAAGAAACTTTTGAAAGCTCAACTCAAATTCACAAAATAACTTTAAATTGAAACTTTGTGCTTCGGCAACCTCCTGCATCATTCAACTTTGCTTGCCAGCAGCCAAATTTGATGATGGGGGAATAGTTGATAAACTCTCTCAGCATCAAACTCAGACAATTATATATGCACGCTAACTGATAGAATAGTAGATCAATCTTCCAATTCACATGCTTGACAAAGAAAATGGATACCAAGAAGCTATGAACAGAAAACTTCAACCAACACACAAGCATAGATTACACTATGAACATAGCATTGATATACTGAAAAGAATAATTATTTAAGAAACTGTATTGGGGCAACACAAGGACACTACAATATAGTTATGGCATGCACTTAGTCAGACTTCTGTTATCCTTAAAAAAATGGCTTAGACTACAAATTTCCAAAATAAGATGTTCACTGATAAGGCATGATCTATGAAAATTAAATGTGTCAAAATATATTCTAGCTGTTCTTTAAGTACATGAAGCCACATTGGATGCAATTGAAATTCGTTGGTTATACTGTCCATGCTACCTTTAAAAAAACATACAACATGAATTTCAAATCCAGATCACAGACCTGCAAATAACATGTAATCTAAAACAACACAATGATGATACCAGCAAGATTATATCCCCAAGCTTGTTCCTGGCAATCCCTGTACCAAGAATTGCACCAAGGAAGTCACCGTGAGAACACAGTTGAAATCCAAAGTTTCCTGTTATACTGGACAAATGAAATCATTTAATAAAACATAATTAAACAAATAAAATGAGTAGAGTTTGATAAGGTCAAGTTCTAGCATGACTCGCCTCAATGCTGCAACTATATCTGGATCACTTGTCAGAGTTTCTGGATGTCCAACAGAAAGCCGGCAACGCTCAGCCTAAGGGATTTTTTTAAAATATATTACCATGCCAAATAAATTTATGCAAAAACAAAAAGCAAACTGTAAGTCTTAAGTTTGACCTGTGGGTATCCTCCCTGAGCAATAGCCTTAACGTCAGCTAATTTTTCTAGCACATGCAATGATTCCTTCAATGTTGGTGGGGTGAGAAAATCTGTATGGAGAACTTCTCTTCGTAATGATGCCCTTCTTGCCTGCAAAAGAGTACAATAGGAGGAGTTGAAAAGCCAAGAGGAACAGGAACTTTTTAACTGGCCATAATTTCATTTACATGCACCCAGATTTCTCTAACGTTTATGCTTGTACTAGAGCAGAACTTCACAAAATCCAAAAGGCAAATGTAGTTAGGAGAAAAGATTTCAAATAGAAAACTAAAATACCATGTCTAGAATACGCTTCACTTCTTCAATGACACTTTTGTCTTCTACACCCTTAAGTGCAACAACAACTTCACCCTTCGTAGCTTGAGCCACATGACACATCCCTAAAGCTATTGCATAAAAATTGCAGCACAAACCATAAGCCATCAGATGCATAATCAAACTCTTGTAGTACATAAACTAGCAATCCGTAAATAATTAGTGCTAAAAAAGTAATTCGTAAAGGAGACAATTAATTAGTAGTAATGCTTCATTTGATTTTACCACCTGACTCGATTCTTGAGTTCACAACCCCCCATGTTCCATTACGAAACAAAATTTCCTCTAATTCCTCCCATGTAGCCCCAACACCGGTTTTTGATGAACAATAACGAAAATCAACAAGCCAAACTAAGATTAAAAGCTAACTTTGATCAAGTTTTAACAAGTTCAAGCATGAAGATTAATAATCCTGCTCTTTCTTTTGACAATATATACAAACAAGCACACGAGCAGTTTAGTTCATTTACGCTTGGAATAAAACAAAGGTGCAGTGACCTCGCCATTAACTACTGCTAACATCAAAAATTGATTAAGAACTTGTAACACGATACTTCATTGGGGCATTTCATCAAACACCGTTAACCCATTTCAACTAAGCTTAATCAGATAAAACATTTATCTTCCGTCTATATTTTTGTAACTGGTGTAGTAGCTATTGACAGGTTACAGTAAATTGGTCTAAAATTATGTTGCCCATTTTATCATTCTTTTCGTTGTTCTTCGTTTAAGTAAGCCTAGTGGGCGTTTTTAAGACCGAAAATGCACGAACCTGAGTGTCTGGTAATGGGACTGGAGAGGGGAAAAGAGAATTGGGTTCCATAAAAGGAGATGCGTGTTTTATTGGGAAGAGAGTGAGAGAGTGATAAGGTTTGAAATGATCTTCTAAGAAACCATGGTGTTGCTATAGTCCCAGTGGTAGCCATTGCCTCTGTAGCGAGTATCATGTGGCGTGGAGGTTTGTTTAAAAATGGCACAAAATTCATTTTTGCCCCCTATAGATTCATCAATTTATCACTTCTACTCCTATACTTTTAAATTTCCCAATTTCACCCTTTTTAAAATCTATTTTTTTTCTATTGATTGAGTGGTAGAGTTTCAACATGGGTTTGTATGATCAATGATCTATGATTCCTTTGCTAGCTTTTTATCAAATAAATTAAATGGGTATTTGGAAGTACTTGTGTGTTAAAATAAATTAATAATACTTTACATCCATTATTAATGATATGTTTTAAAAAAAACATATCAACAAAAAATCAAATTGTTAACATAATTGTTATTATATTAATTGATTAAATAGCCCTTATACTAATACTATATTCTTAACATCAAATTTAATATAAAAAAAATTAGTCACCTCGCACTTTTCTCGTCCTTTTTCACTCATCATTTAAACCAAAAGTGATTGGTTAATCTGTTTTATATATATATATATATATATATATATATATATATATATATATCACCAATCTTATCCAGAAATCTCACACTTATGATCAATCTCACACTCATTTACAATCCCACCCTCTATATCTTTTGGTATGGAATCTATCGAGTAGCATCGATCAGCTTCCAAGCCATGCATCTTAAAAGATAATCTGCCTTCCTCACGGCAGATGATGAGAAGAATCATCTTATAACTTCATTTCATCAATGATTGGACATCTTGGAAATGAAGTTATAAGTTGTAGACATCCCTCGATCTCAAGTGTTGTTAAAGAAGACAGGAGGTAACTGGGCAATATTTCCTTTCTCTGTAATAAATAAAGCACAAAGATGGTGGCATGTTGGTGTCAGGCTGTTTGTTGATGAAGGTGGGTTGGTCGGTGGTGGGTGGTTGCTGCCAATGGGCGGTGGTGATATGTTGGTGTCATGCTTATTGGTTGGTGGTGGTCTGTTAGTGTTGGGCTAGATGGTTGATGAAGGTGGGTTGGTTGGCAGTGGATGGTGACATGGTTGTGGGTAGTGGCACAGCAGCAGCAACTTCTCTCTTTGGTGGTTGTTGGAGAGAGTCCAAAACCCAGTTATGGATGTTTAGGTAGATATGTCATCATCGCCAATGCAGAGATTGCTTTTACTAATTTTTAAACTAAAGAAAAATATTGCCAATTTAGCTGGTTCAAACTCAAATTTGCAGTGGTGATTGTTTGATATAAGAAGACAACGGGGGAAGTTCATATCACAACTCCTCAAGCCGGTAGCTTTGGCATCCTGATTGATGCCTTCAAGTTCCGGTTTCGAGTCCACAGTATAGTCTAGTTTTTCTTTTCCTTCCTTCCATGAATAATTTTACCCATCTGTGCAAAAGAGCTAACAAAACCTATATCATGCTGAAAATGAAATCCCCAAGCAAAACAATGTTTATGATTGAGTCAAAATTTGGAAACACAAAACAAGCCAAATGTATTTAGTTCTCACTGTCTAAACCTTTTGAACTGACTGAGCTACCAACAATATTATGAGTTTGGAGTCCATCCATCGACAGGATGAAAGAACATAAAATACTTGATTCTGCTACAACAGAACTGGTCACTCACATGCTCATCAAGCGGAAAACTGTCCATGACTCTTCTACTTATTTCTAGTTTTACTTTTACCCCTTCAGAGAAGATAATAGGTACCCGAGTGCTAGAAACAAAAGAACTACAAAAGCAGCAGCAGGAGCAGCCCACATCCAAAAGTTAGTTGACTTTTTCCTCCTCGTGATGACTTTGGGAAGTGAATCTGGGCCTCTTGGACGATTCCTAGACCTAACAGTTTTCTCTTTCCGAACTTTTTCCTTCACTGAAACAGGAACCTCATCATTGACTTCAACCATTTCAGGTTCTGCTGCCTCTGCAACTGCTTCAGCACATTGCTCAGGCTCAGTAGTTGGTGTAGATGCCGCAGCCTTCTTCTTCAATTTCTTTTCACGCTCCTGAAGTACATTTAAAAAAAATACCCTCTTTTTTTAGTTTCTGAAAGCAAATAGTAAACCAGGTAATGGTTGAAATAAAGAAATAAACTAAAAACCTTGAGCTTTTTCTCAGCATCCTTTTGAGCTCTTGCAGCTGCTTTTGCAGCAGCTTTCTCAGCCAGCTTCTTCTTCCTTTCCATGGCTTGCTTGGCTTTTGCTATTTCCTCCTCTCTTTTTATCTCCTTCAATTTTGCTTCATCAACTTCCTTTTCTGCAGGAGAAGGATTCTTTGACAGATTTTCCAACCCAGAGATCTCCTTGTCAACTATGTCAGAGTGCTCTGAAGTGGGCTTCAATTCTGTCTTAGAGATTTCTTTCTGCACCCTTTGGGTTGGTAAAGTATCTTTCGGTGGAATGGGTTTTGGATCTTCTTTTGCTCTCTTTGGAATTGCTTTTACCACCGGCTCTGGTTCAGAAGGCTTTGGTGTCTCCAATATCATTAATGGCTTCTCATCAGGGTTCCTAATTCGCCCATCCCTACTCAATTGCCGCCGGTCAAGGGATGGCAAAATTCTCTTCTCATAATCATCCCTAAAGGACTTGTTATGGCACCAGAGGGACATAAATTTTTCAACCTAAAAGTGGATATTAAAGAAAAATATTAGATTGTAGCAGTAAAAATAAAACCTTAATGTACCTAACACAGGATAGTATTCATCTAACAAACCTCATCGAGTGCAAGTTCTTCAAGAGCCTTAACATCTTTCTTAGCAGCAAGTTCTTTGGCTTTCGTCAAGAGCATACGGCTTTGGTAAAAGCTGGCATTCTAACAAAGCAACAAAAGATAAAGGTATCACCAAAAAACATTACACAGACTATATCCAATTGTACTAGAAAAGGCTAGAAAAATGATTGAGCAGCCATTCTACAGCCAATAATCAGGAAAAAAAAGGCCAAATTCAATTGTGTCGGAAAGGAAGGAGAGGGGATTCAATATGGCTTTAAGCTTTTTCAAAACAACTAACTTCAAAGACAGATTCTAAAGAAGTTTGTCAGAAATACAGTCCTCCAGGAAGGCACTACAAGGCATGCACGAAGGAATAATTTGCACTTCAAAAACAGCTCACGATGCAAAGGTAAAACACAAGACTACTAAATCAGTTTAGATTTGAAGTCCTTGTCCAACAAAGGCTACCATGCAACCAATAATCACACTAAAATTACAGCGTTAGAAAATGCTTCTCCAGGTAGACTCCAGCTGCTGCTCTGAAATACGAACTTTTGGACCTCAACATTTTCAATAAATATCAGAGCCAATGTGCAAGCAAGCATGTGGAAGTATGCTTGATCTGTATTTTGCCTTCTCAAACAACAGATTACTGGCAAAACTTACTCAAAGAAGTAGTAGATGGTAATAGAGCCTGTTGAGGGTAAAAAATAAAGACTGAATCTATACATAGTTCTATTGTTCTATATTTTCTAAAAGGGATCTAATATACTTGAGATTAACATTCCCCAACATTTCAACAACATCATGAGGGACGAAGTTACCAAATTTGGATCCAAATACAAAACTTTGACATCCCACAGTGATGTTGATGCATTCTATGACACACACCAACAGACAAAGGAGCTAAAACCTAAAACTATGAGAATCCCCACAACCCAATACAATATTTTTAAAATGTTAGTAATGAACAACGCAAAAGGAAGATCATATAAAAGGCATCACAACGTTGTTAGTAATATCAATACTTTAGTGAAACTGATCCTTTCTATGTAAACATTGCACATGCCTACACACTCACACAGTTAGCTCCCTTTTTTTAATAATTCTTGGAGTTAATAAACATACCGCCTCATCACGCTGTTTCCTAAGTTCCTGAAGAGTTTCATATGTTTTTTCCCTCTTCTGGATCACGGCTTCCAGCTCATCCTGTAAAGTTTTAATTTCAGCGTCCAATGCCTGCACTTTCACTTCAAGTCCATCAAGTTTTTCCCAAAGTGCTTGTCTCTCCTTCCTTACTCCATCCAAGTCAACACCCATAAGCTACAATAACCAAAGTAGAGTAAATTACTCTTACACACATGCTGATAACAACCATTCATACACAGAAAGTAAAGTTGGCGAAACTACAGACTTCCAACACATGATAGTTCAAAACCAATTATCTTACTTTGACCTGATCTTGAATGGCTTCTTTCTGACCCAATGAATCCTGAATCTTTGTTCTCATAGCAGCATTAGCAATTACTTTTTCCCTTGTCCCCTCAAGCTGTTTGATTTCTCTAAGTATTTGCTTTTCCTCTGTCAATGGGATGCTCTCGTGTTGCATGCGGTATTGCAAGCTGTAGATCTGAAACCACAATAACAATCCACAAACTTAAGAAATGCAGTATCACAATACTATTGCACCAAAACAAACTGGCAAGTCCCTATATGTATGCAAACCTAGCAGCTAAATACATACAAGATCATTAAGCTCTTCCTCAGATGAACATATGCCAACACGACCAGCATTACTTGTGTTACGCAGCTTGCCCAGTGCCTGCTGCAAAGGCTCCATTTCCTTTTTTTTCTCATCGAAGATCGATTTATACTGCCTACCCTCATTCTTCAGAGCTCTCACCTGGTTGATCAACTCCGCTCGCTTTGACTGCAGAAGAACAAGGGGCAAATAAGTAGAACTCATTGGAACTAGATTGGTGCAATCTTTTCAACAAACATGGCAATTTGAAAAGCACAAAGCATAAGAACATAAGATCAATATGAAAGCTGACATATAAATATTGTCAACTTTAGGGACCCTTACATTTAGTAATTAAATCTTTTGGAAACTAATAGTCTTCTTACAGAGTTCTCGAACACCAGTCCAGAACTATTTTGTAATTACTAGCGGAAAACTTGCGTAAGGGTTTAACTGCCATTGAACAGGCAGGCAGGTGTAAAGGTAAGACTTCTTCGTCATGAACATTATTGCAATGTTTCACAAACATCAATACAAAATTCAAGTATTTGCAATGCACCTGTACCAAAGGAATTTGCAATGCACATTTATCAGGAACTTGCCTTTTAATAGACTGGACTGACAAAAAACCAGGTACATCCATATCAAATGGTTTGAAACTGAAACACTCATCAGCTAGATCAGTAGTATTAAGATCCTAAAGACACATTTCTAAACATCATCACTTCAAAGGATGAAAAAAAGTAAAAATCTAGACAACTCATGAGAGAAATGAGCTCTCCTCTCTTTAAAAAGACACATAAAAAGATCTGTTAAGTTAATTAAAAGGGGCCACAAGAGACACAATACAAAAAGAAGAAAGGAGGTTGTTTACTTGGGAATATTGTAGGTAAAACTAAATACCTAAACAGTGGAACTTTTATTTTGCCTTAAAGTTCCTGCTTTTTGTACAGAATACTCTCTTCAAAATCAAGTTATTTCCGTAATCAAATGTTGGCTATGAAAAGGAAATGCTTCACAGATATTTCATCCTATGTCTTCCACATTCACTTTCAAACAAAGGAAAGGAAAGGAAAGGCAAGACAAAGTAAACTGAAGAAACTACCCTCAACAAACACATGTGCAGGTTTTTACTTCTGTGAATTGGATCATATAGGTAGTTCCTTCTTCGTTCACTTTCCACAATAAAAGATTGATCATATTTGTCTAGTGCTCATAAAGTAACACGCAATTTCTTCCCCTTTTACAAATTCCAGTTGGATTATTTTAATAAACCTGTTGACCAAAATGAATGTGATGAAAATGAAGATTCACTACATTATTTATATGTGCTGCAATGGAATGATTTCTGGAAAAATCATGATAATTCACAATCTTAAAAGCCCATAACTTTCTAGTAATTGAAAGTTTTATAGACCACCTATACGTGGCAAATAGCATATCTAGCAAAAACAATAAGCTTCCAGCTTACCCTTCTATCTTTTAATTCTTCTGTAATCTGAAACCGGGATTGATTTCTTTTCTGAATCTCCTTATCAGCCTGATCAATTTTGGCCTTAATTTTTGGATCATCATATAGTCGGTATGTTACAAAATAAAAGGAATGGACCTGCTTGGGAGCAGGCCACTCATCAACTGCATCCTTTGGCAAGTTGGCATCTGTAACATCATTTCCTTCTGCCTTAACCGGCTCTTCCCCATGTGAACCGAATTGTATGGGCTCCGTAAGCCCTGATACCTTATCCAGTTTCCCATTTTCCTTCTGGTGCAGAACAGATTTATCTACTTCACTTACACCGTCAACGGGGGCCTGAACCTTCTCAGGTGCCACAACCTCAACGCCCATTGCTCTTGACAAAGATGAACCTTACACAAACAAACAATCCTGATGCACAAACAACCACATGACATGAGAATAAAGAATCAAGAAAACCAACTTTACAATAAGATCTAGGGATCAAGAAAGTCCAAATCCATCTGTTTTGATTAAAAAAAATGATCAAAATTAAGTAAACATATGAATCGTATCGAAATTGTCATTGAAGTAACAACCAAAGCAAGCCAAGATAGAATCGCCACTTACATACAACACAGAATCCATAACACCACAACAATCAAAGAACACTTGAAGGAAATAAAGGTATCAAAACCACACAGTTTTGTACATGCAAATGAAGAAACAAGCAAATCCGATAGAAAAAATCATGATCAAAAATACTACATCAAATCATAAAAAAAAAAATGTCATTCTCAAATATCAAATCACTTACGACTTCCACACACCAATCATGCAATAAAGAAATCCCAACAGAAGCAATAAAAGAAAGAACAAACAGCAAGTACACAACAACCCCTTCAATGATCAAGATCAATACACATCAAAACACATAAAAAGAAAAGAATTGTGGGACTCTACATGATAACAGAAAAGAAAGAGAATGATTACCAGAAGTAGAAGCAGAAAGAGAAGACCCTTTTTTTCACAAGCAAAGGCCCTCAAGTTCCGAGTTATAACCAAACCAATTGGGAGACTCAGATCTCAAAGTCTCTCTCTAATTCAAGCAAAGCGTCACTTCTCTTTCTAAAATGTAAGGCTAGAGAGAGATTAGAGGCCCAAAAGGGTAGTGCTATTTATATATTGCTATTTTTATTTATTTATTTAGTAGCAGAGAGGAAGAAGAGATCTCGCTTTTCTTTTCTTCTTCTTTGGTGTAAGCAGTAAAAAACCGTTGTGCCATCATTTAAGATTACAAATCACTCTTCCAAGTTTTTACAAATTGCTTTTGCCAGGGAACTTTCTTAATTTCCCATTAATAATATTTATATATCTCTTCCCTCATCCTTTTTTCATTTTAAAGAGTGATTTGTTTTTTTATATATCCATATTTGTTCTAAAATTAGCATAATCTTCGTATAAAGAAAATGATAAATTTGTTTTTTTATATATCCATATTTGTCTCTTTCTAATTCAGGTCTTTTTTTATATTTAAAATAGGATTAAAAATATGATATAATCTACTCACTTAATTAAGTGAAACATGAATTTAATATTTAAGTTTTTCAATATATTATATTAATGTATTTTAGTGATAATAATTTGTTTTTGGATTGGATATTAAACATTAAAAAAAACTATAAAAAAACAAGTGTAGGGTGGTTTATCTATTGTAACCCCTCACCCAATTGCACTGTGGATTTGTATAGTGCAATTTTTTTCATCTATGTTGTTTTTTTTATTTATGTAATTTGAGCCTTCTATATTGATTTTACTCAAGAATGGCCTTGATAGTTTGTTATGATAAGCTTGGTATGAGTTTCTCGCGGAACTAGAAAAATTTCATCATTGGGTTGGTGCTTGATTTTGGAGAAATTATTTGGATTTTTTTGTTTCTCAAAAGCTTGAAAATAAAGGGACTATAATTGAAACTTATGAACAAAATTACAGCCTTTTTTGTTCTTGAAAGAAAGGAAAAAAGAAAGCAATCATGAAAACAAGAAGAGGAGAGAGGAAAAAGCAAATAGGAAAGTGATGTTCAAGTATACAGTTTTCTTCTCCTTAGCTCCGGAAGTACCAAATTTGTGATGTCTTGTAAATGAATGAGTAGGTAAAAGGCAATAAAGCCCTTAAAGGCTAAAAATGAGTATAAATGAATAAGGGGTATTATAGTAATTGAACAAAGAGTTGATAAATATAAATAGAAAAGAAAATAGAAGAGGAGAGCTGTGTTTTAAGTGTGAAAAACTGACGGGAGAAGAGAAGAAAAAGGGAAGAAGAAGAAGAGAAAAGAGGGAAAGATAAGGAAAGGAGAAGATAATTGGAGGAAATAAGTTTAAAGGTAAGATTATGTATAAATTTGTGTTCTTTACGCCTTAATTTCTGTTTTGATAAATGTTAGGGTTTTGAATATTGTGTTTTGAGTTTGATTGATGAATTAATTGAAAGGTTATGGGTTGATTGTTGTGGGTAATTTGTTAATTAGTTGATTGTGAGAGATTGGAGGTAAAGATGATGATTTTGAGTTATGATTTTATTTGAATGGTGAAATTATGTTAGAAATCAGGTGATGACAGTAGGTAATCTGTGAAATTCTGGGTTTGAGGTTGAAGATGATGAAAATTCAATTTGGTCCCTCAATTTGTGAAATTACAGTTTGGTCCCTAAACTTTGGGAAAATTATAATTTGATCCTTAACTGTATTTTGAGACTCTGGACAGTGTTATTATGAGGTTAAGGATGATGAATCTCAGTTTGATAATTGATTTGGAATATTTTCAGTTTGGTCCCTCAAATTATGAAAATTACAGTTTAGTCCCCAAACTTTGGAAATATTACAGATTGGTTCCTGGGGCATAAATTGAGGTTCTGAACAGAACTGAGGATGATTTAAGGGCAAAATTCCAGTATAATTAGGAATATATGATATTTTCAGTTTGGTCCTCCAATTTGACAAATTACGATTTGACCCCTAAAATTTTGATAAAATCACAGTTTGGCTCTTGGGGGATAATTCGAGATTCTGGACAAAGATAAGGATGAATTATGGATAAATTTCAGTATGGTTATGTATTTACAGTTTGGTCCAGTTTTGGTAAAATTACGTTTTGATCCCTGTTTTGGATAATTGTTGTTTTAGTCCCTAAACCTAGGAGACTAAACCTGGTTTTCATTTATGCATTGGAATATTTTATTTGTGTTTCTTTGAGTTGCTTTTAAGTATATTTCATATATTTATTGTAGGTTCTCCTAACGATCCTCAATAGATTTTTCGGGTCTTTCATCTGACATTCCTTTTAGTTCTATATTTTCCGGGTGAGTGGGATAATCTTTAATATGCATATATGATAAGTAAATATGTATTCTGATTATACAATGAGTACAACTCGTTAATTTCTTGAATAATTATATATGTTGCTTATTTTCCGAGTACTCATTTATTCTTGAATTTGCACTCGCAATCTGTCACAGTAAATTCTATTTGATATGATATACGTTTCTTGGATGATTATGTGAATATATCTAATATGCCTTGATATGGGACTTGTCAGTAACTCCATGCTAACGGAGAGTAGTTAGCCTATGTGCACATAGTATTCTGTATACCTAGCTGGTGAGAGAGGCATCAGCCTGTGGCGACTGATCATCCCACAGTGGTCACCTTCGGGTGTCATCTGGTCACCTTCGGGTGTCATCTGGTCACCTTCGGGTGTCATCTGATCTCTGACATGTATTCCACTACTTTATGATAATATGTTTAGTATGTATATGTATATGTATATGAGGATAAATTTCCACTACTTTATGATAATATGTTTAGTATGTATATGTATATGAGGATATTTCCACTACGTTATGATAATATGTTTAGTATGTATTTGTATCTGTATCTGTATATGTCTATGAGGATAAACTTCCACTACCTTATGATAATATGTTTAGTATGTATATGTATATGTATATGAAGATAAATTTCCACTACATTATGATAATATGTTTAGTATGTATATGTATATGTATATGAAGATAAATTTCCACTACCTTATGATAATATTTTTAGTATGTATATGTATATGTATATGAAGATAAATAGTTTTGCAAACTATTAATATCTAAAATATCTAAAATGTATATTAATTATTATTCCCTCACTGAGTTGGTTGAACTCACCCCTCATTCTTAATATTATTTCAGGTTCTTAGTTTCTGATAGCAGGTGAACCTTGTTGAGTGTTCCTGCTTCTTCAGTTTTGGGTCGGTATGCCTTGCTTATCTTTCAAGGCTGTTTGATTCGATGTCTTAGGCGCTCCACTATTACCTTGTTTTAATTAAGTTTGGATTTTTGACAATGTAATGAGTGTTATGGATTATTGTTTTTGTTTTAATTACTGATGAGGAGTTTTAAACTATTTTTTGGTTTCATCAGTTTTGAAAAATATAATATTTCTGAAGATTATGAAATGCTGCGTATTTTTGAATAAATTATTCTTTTGATATGTCTGTTTTGAGGCTTAGCGCGGGAGGGGTGTCCTTCCGCCACCGCTCCTGCGTTGCCGGTCACGGACCCGGGATTCGGGTCGTGACAAAGGTGGTATCAGAGCTCGGTTTTATTAAAACCTCATTAAAAAAAAAAAAAATTTGTTGTTAAAACCCTGTACCCTGGTTTTGCTAAAACCTTGTAATCTGGTTTGTTAAAACCCCCGTAATATGTGGAGCTTAGGATCCTTCTCGTCTAGTTGTGATTCCTCTTTGTCTTTTTGTTTTGAACTTTTTTTTTTATTGTTGTGTTGATATACATGTGAGGAAATATACATGTATGTAAATATTTGATATAAATATATCATTGAATATACTATATATAATATATGTGTTTTTCATACATGTGATAATATTTGATATAAGTATATTCTTGGATATAATATATGTGGTATATGTGTTTTGCATACGTGTGAGAAAATACTTGTGTGTGTGAAAATATTTGATATAAATATATATTTGAAAGTATTTGTATAATATATGTATTTGAGTAATAATATTTCTTGGAAATACTTAAGCATAAGTATTTGGTATACGTATATTTTTGGAAGTATTTGTATAATATACGCATATGAGTATGAAATATATCTTGTAAGTATTTATGAAATATGTGTATGTGGATATGTTTGTGTGATATGGAGTGAGTAATTATTATAAGTATTATTTAAAAGTACTTTGAATTATTAGAAGAATAATATTATATTGTATATCTGATTTGTTATTGTATGATTTTGAAATATAAAATTTACATGAATTTTTGAGTGATTTTTTGACATATAAATCGATATGAATTTTTGAGTTAAACAAGTTGGAATATCAATATTAGTTTGTGTGAAAGGCCTCACATGGATTTGTATACTCTATTTATATTTGATTTTCTGACATGTCATGCTTTAAAAGTATGTATATGAACAAATAATGTTAATGAGTGTATATTGGATGTAAGTATGTGCTTTGAGTATTTGAACAACTTATAGTATTTTGTATTCTGAAAAAAAAAAAATGTCTAATAGTCTTTTTCTATGATATATATATGGCTGGAAATATTCTATGAAATATATATGTTTGATAATATTTTTCCAAGTGTATTTATTTTGATTACTCTTTGAGTCGTAGAAGCTCATCTCTTTTCACAATATTTATTTTGAATGTAAGAGAAAGTTGAAATATGATTAATCAGTTATGGATGATGAGATAGTTATTGGAGAATTTCTTATTAAGGTTGTTATTATAGTCTTTTGATTATGATCTATATGGTGATTAATATGGTTATCTTGAATTGGGTATATTGATGGTATGAATATTATATGTACAATCTAGTACAGACTTGAAATATTGGATTACGATATTTGATTAATAAAATTTATTTTTGAAGTTTTCCTTTCGGGTTATGTATGATATGTATGTAAGGGGTTTACATGGTTATCATGGTCTATGGTGATCCTCTCGATTATATGTCAATTGTGTCGGTACGGCTTTGGGGTATGGCACCCATCTTCACTAGTCTCAACCCTAAGATTGGAAAAAAAAAAAATTATTCTTCAAATGCTTATGTTTCTTTTCTTTCTGTCATTTTGTTACTTTCCGGTAGAGATATTCTTTATCTTTTATCTATTTTCACATCATTGAGGTTGTGGTGTTGAATCTTCATCTAGTGTTCTGCCTTCTTCCATATCAAATTCATTTGAATAGTTCTTCTGCATATCTGTATTGCATTTAACTTCTGAACCATAAGTATGATTTCAGCTATATCAATTATTTTCTTACTCCGATTCTTTTCTGCCACCAAATCAGTTATCTCTACCTCTAGATGATTTTCCTTGACGTCAGTTCCTTCTGATGCAATGAAGTCTTTGTGGCCATGAACTTTTAAAATAGATTCAAAAGCCTCTTTGCTTGTTTCATATTCTGGATTCTGGAATCTGTAATTTTAAGGCATTATATGAGCTTTTGCTTTCTTTTACTTGGACTTTATTTATACTATCCTTTTGTATGCTTGTATTGAGTTCAACCTCAAATCCTGAGTTTTCAAGCTCATTGGTTTCATCCTTATGAAAACATGTATCTCCTGTTATCTTTGGTGGAGATCGATTTTATGGATCGGCTGGTATTTTCACTTACACACAATCTTTAATATTCTTAATAATCATTTCAGACTCGCAATCCAAAGAAATGTCATTGTCAATGTCTAATTTTGCTCTTCTAAATTCTTTTCTGTGACAATTTGACTTGAAGTACTCTCATCTTATTTTAGTGCTTCAAACCTTGAGAATTATTCATGGATATTAATTTTGGATCATCCTTGATTTCTTTTTTTTAGTTTCATCAGGTGTTCCACATTCTTTTTATAAATACCTCATTTGGACTTTGATTTTGTATATCTTTATTAGATTAAAGCTTTAATTGAGAGATGTCACGTTCCTTCCAATAATCCTCTTGCAAGGACACATCTTTTGTTTTTCTCAAATAATCTTCTAGATACTCCACATTCTTATTTTCTACATTTCTATTAGTTGTTGCTGAAATTCCTTGCTCTTTTTTTTTTGTATGACTTCTGAAGAATTCTAGCCAATAACAACTTCATTTATTGTTGCTTCAGCACCTAGAAATTCAACTATTTCTGAGGATTTCTCATTTTCCTCTTTTAATCTTGCTTATGATTAGCTCTTCAATACCATGATTTTTGGATTCATAAATTACATCTGAAGCCTTTTTATTTTTATGGCATCATCTGCATCTATGTTTTTTTTTAGCCACTTGCTCCCTCGTTATGTTTTCACAATCATTAATTGAAATTTGAGATGTCAAGTTTAAGTAGGGTATCTTAAGTCCCATGTTATCTTTGAATATTTTTTGTTGTTCTTCTTTGTTTTTGAACATGTTTTCGCTTCAATTTCAAGAGAAGCAGTATCATTTGAGGTAATATTAGAAACCTTATAACAACTTTTCATCAAGCTAAGCTTCTTCCAAGTTGACTTTTGAAGAGATATGATTTGGGATAAGTTGTTTGAGAAAATTTGATTCAAGAGAAATTGAAGGGTATGTTGTTTGATTTTGAGGGATATGAATTAAGAAAAGTTATGCATGAGATATTTTTATTCAGTGGATATATCAGAGTGCGCAACGAAAGCATGGTGCTATTTATTGATTTTTGAAGTGGACTCTAAATGATAGTTTAAGAAACACAATTTTAGAGATAAGTTTTAAATAATTTGTTTGATCATGATGGTAAGACTTTGGTTTTTAAATTTTAAGTTTCGAGGACGAAACTTTTATAAGGTGGGGAGATTGTGATGTCTTGTAAATGAATGAGTAGGTAAAAGGCAATAAAGCCCTTAAAGGCTAAAAATGAGTATAAATGAATAAGGGGTATTATAGTAATTGAACAAAGAGTTGATAAATATAAATAGAAAAGAAAATAGAAGAGGAGAGCTGTGTTTTAAGTGTGAAAAACTGACGGGAGAAGAGAAGAAAAAGGGAAGAAGAAGAAGAGAAAAGAGGGAAAGATAAGGAAAGGAGAAGATAATTGGAGGAAATAAGTTTAAAGGTAAGATTATGTATAAATTTGTGTTCTTTACGCCTTAATTTCTGTTTTGATAAATGTTAGGGTTTTGAATATTGTGTTTTGAGTTTGATTGATGAATTAATTGAAAGGTTATGGGTTGATTGTTGTGGGTAATTTGTTAATTAGTTGATTGTGAGAGATTGGAGGTAAAGATGATGATTTTGAGTTATGATTTTATTTGAATGGTGAAATTATGTTAGAAATCAGGTGATGACAGTAGGTAATCTGTGAAATTCTGGGTTTGAGGTTGAAGATGATGAAAATTCAATTTGGTCCCTCAATTTGTGAAATTACAGTTTGGTCCCTAAACTTTGGGAAAATTATAATTTGATCCTTAACTGTATTTTGAGACTCTGGACAGTGTTATTATGAGGTTAAGGATGATGAATCTCAGTTTGATAATTGATTTGGAATATTTTCAGTTTGGTCCCTCAAATTATGAAAATTACAGTTTAGTCCCCAAACTTTGGAAATATTACAGATTGGTTCCTGGGGCATAAATTGAGGTTCTGAACAGAACTGAGGATGATTTAAGGGCAAAATTCCAGTATAATTAGGAATATATGATATTTTCAGTTTGGTCCTCCAATTTGACAAATTACGATTTGACCCCTAAAATTTTGATAAAATCACAGTTTGGCTCTTGGGGGATAATTCGAGATTCTGGACAAAGATAAGGATGAATTATGGATAAATTTCAGTATGGTTATGTATTTACAGTTTGGTCCAGTTTTGGTAAAATTACGTTTTGATCCCTGTTTTGGATAATTGTTGTTTTAGTCCCTAAACCTAGGAGACTAAACCTGGTTTTCATTTATGCATTGGAATATTTTATTTGTGTTTCTTTGAGTTGCTTTTAAGTATATTTCATATATTTATTGTAGGTTCTCCTAACGATCCTCAATAGATTTTTCGGGTCTTTCATCTGACATTCCTTTTAGTTCTATATTTTCCGGGTGAGTGGGATAATCTTTAATATGCATATATGATAAGTAAATATGTATTCTGATTATACAATGAGTACAACTCGTTAATTTCTTGAATAATTATATATGTTGCTTATTTTCCGAGTACTCATTTATTCTTGAATTTGCACTCGCAATCTGTCACAGTAAATTCTATTTGATATGATATACGTTTCTTGGATGATTATGTGAATATATCTAATATGCCTTGATATGGGACTTGTCAGTAACTCCATGCTAACGGAGAGTAGTTAGCCTATGTGCACATAGTATTCTGTATACCTAGCTGGTGAGAGAGGCATCAGCCTGTGGCGACTGATCATCCCACAGTGGTCACCTTCGGGTGTCATCTGGTCACCTTCGGGTGTCATCTGATCTCTGACATGTATTCCACTACTTTATGATAATATGTTTAGTATGTATATGTATATGTATATGAGGATAAATTTCCACTACTTTATGATAATATGTTTAGTATGTATATGTATATGAGGATATTTCCACTACGTTATGATAATATGTTTAGTATGTATTTGTATCTGTATCTGTATATGTCTATGAGGATAAACTTCCACTACCTTATGATAATATGTTTAGTATGTATATGTATATGTATATGAAGATAAATTTCCACTACATTATGATAATATGTTTAGTATGTATATGTATATGTATATGAAGATAAATTTCCACTACCTTATGATAATATTTTTAGTATGTATATGTATATGTATATGAAGATAAATAGTTTTGCAAACTATTAATATCTAAAATATCTAAAATGTATATTAATTATTATTCCCTCACTGAGTTGGTTGAACTCACCCCTCATTCTTAATATTATTTCAGGTTCTTAGTTTCTGATAGCAGGTGAACCTTGTTGAGTGTTCCTGCTTCTTCAGTTTTGGGTCGGTATGCCTTGCTTATCTTTCAAGGCTGTTTGATTCGATGTCTTAGGCGCTCCACTATTACCTTGTTTTAATTAAGTTTGGATTTTTGACAATGTAATGAGTGTTATGGATTATTGTTTTTGTTTTAATTACTGATGAGGAGTTTTAAACTATTTTTTGGTTTCATCAGTTTTGAAAAATATAATATTTCTGAAGATTATGAAATGCTGCGTATTTTTGAATAAATTATTCTTTTGATATGTCTGTTTTGAGGCTTAGCGCGGGAGGGGTGTCCTTCCGCCACCGCTCCTGCGTTGCCGGTCACGGACCCGGGATTCGGGTCGTGACAAAATTAATGGTAGAAGTCTTAGCATCTGCAAAAACAATCTTAATTGATGGGACTTAAAGACTCTCTGATGATAAAGTTAGTAATTTTTATGGGAAATGCAATAAATAAAATAAAAGTGCCTTAAATTCCAATAACAAGAGTGTTTGTTCTTGTTTTTGGAGGTGATTAATGTTTTGAAATATATTTACGTTTTTATAGTAGAAAAAAATTATGAACTTTTTACCTAAATGGTTCAAGAGGTTTTTATAACCTCTGAACCTTGTCATCTTCAAGGAAAGGAAGTACTATAAAGTCCTTTGCACTTGATGATATTAATGAGGAACGAATATCACTTATATATCATTAATGAGATGACAAGTGTGGTAAGACTCATAAGAGACATTTTATACATTTATAAATGTAGATAGATCATTACCTCTAACATGAATAATTTATATAATTAATCTAAAAGTAAAGCTTCATAGTCCTGGATTTCTAAGACCAGTTGGAGCTGATATGTGGCTAACCATAGATGACAATTACATGGATGTTCATCAAATTCATAGCACATTGGGTTGAGCTAATGTTCCAACCCAAATATATTGTATCTGGCATCTTGTCAAACCCCCGTTGCTTTGAGTTCATTTGACAGTTGAACCCAAGTGTATTGGGTTTAGCAATTTGTCAGACCCTTGTTACATTAAATCCAGCTAACAGCTTTAAGTTCATTTGACAGTTGAACCCAAGTGTATTGGGTTTAGCAATTTGTCAGACCCTTGTTACATTAAATCCAGCTAACAGCGGAACTCAAGTGTATTGGGTCTGATAACTTGTCAAACCCACGTTACATTAGATCTAGTTGACGACTAAACTTAAGTGTATTAGGTCTGCCAAGTTGTCATGTCCACATTACATTGGGTAAAGTTGATAACTAAACTCAAGTGTATTGGGTCTGGCAAATACTAGACCCATATTGTCTGGGGTTTAGTTGATAGCTGAACCCAGGTATATTGGATATGAGAGCTTATCGGACTCATGTTGTCTTGAGCTTTTTTAAACCAAAAAAATATTGAGTTAAAAATATTGACTTGTCAGAAAAAAAAAAAAAAGAATGGGACATCAAAGTCATGTCGAAGTAACATCTCCACCACACAGCACTAAAGAAGACTGTAATATGAGGTTGTACGAAGTGGCACACACTTTCTTAATGTGGCATTTTCCCTCATGAATTAACATTTGTCTTACATGCATCAAACACTTTTTTTCCCTCTTTATTTAATTTAGTCTCAAATTCTATCCCACTAGAATCCATATATTTTCTTATAAGTTTCATGTAATTTCACTTGAATACATTTTTATTTGTCTACATTAAAAAAATAAAATTTTCTTAGACTTTCCCGTTTGTTTGCAGGAAAGTAATTTCCTTTTGGAAAGTGAATTCCGGGGAAAGTGAATTCCGGAAAAGTGAATTCCGGGAAAGTATTTTCCGATGTTTGGTAGTGTAATGGAAAATAAGTTGGAAAACACTTTCCAGTGTTTGGTTATGTTATGGAAAATGAGCTGGAAAATAACTTATTAATATTTTATTTTTTCAAGTTTATTAAAATAATGAGGAACAAATCTTACAAATTAAAAAGTTGAATGAGAATGAAGTTGAAAAAAAAATATAATTTCATAAATTATCTCAAATAAAATAAATAATAATCAAAATAATAGAGATCAAATCTAAAAAATTAAAAAAAATGAAAGGTGAAGAAATTAAAATAATAATAATTAACATTTTATAAATTATTTCAAATAAAATAAGTAAAAATCAAAAGAATGAGGACCAAATTTGATAGATAAAAAATTTCAATAAAAAAATGATAAGAAAAAAGCAAATAGCAATTATAAAAATAAGGACCAAAATTAATATAAAAATTAAATTTTAAGAGATGAAATTAAAAAATAAATATTCAAAACAAATTATATATAACAATCAAAAGTTTAAGGATTAAATTTGATATAATTAGCAAATAATGACGTTTCTAAATTTTTCACAACTTCCGGAAAGTGTTTTCCGCCCAAATTTTTCAGGAAAACACTTTCCTGAAAACCAAGCCAAATTTTCCTTTGACTGGAAAGTGTTTTCCGTTGACCAACTTTTCCAATAGCAAACAAACACAAGAAAGTTTGGAAAGTGGTTTTCCAGAAACCACTTTCCGGAAAACAAACACAGCCAAAAGGGAAAACACTTTTCTAGAAATCAAACCAAATTTTTCTTTGACTGGAAAGTGTTTTTCGTTGACCGAAAAGTGTTTCCGTTGACCAGAAAGTGTTTTCCGTTGACCGGAAAGTGTTTTCCGTTGACCAACTTTCCTAATGGCAAACAAACACAGGAAAGTTTGGAAAGTGGTTTCCCGGAAAATGAATTCCGGGAAACAAACATGGCCTTAGAAATTAGTAAGAACTTTCATTGTTTTTAAAGAACAATAAAAATAAAAGGCTTAACTTTTACTTATAGTATCTTCAACATGAATATAAATGTTACATGTTAATCATTATAAAATTATAATTTAAATAAATATATGATCCCTTTAGAGTCTCCCTAGTTTTTTTATCACATGTTTCATAACGAGTAATGTTTATTGGTGAGCAGTGAGTGTTTTTCAATAAGTAGTAACGTTGTTCATAGTAATAGATTTACAAAACACCAAAATTTTAATTGAGCTAATAGGTTTTGTACCCTACATTTCTATGGAATTTATAGTTCATTATATAGGCAATAAAAAAAATTATGTATTCAGTTTTATAATATACCAAATCAAATGGGTATTTAGTAGTATAGAAACCATTAAATGATACTCTCACTTCCCCAGACTTTAAACTTTTAGGAAATAACTAGTTTTATAGTGCTTCAAACTCTACTGTATCTTTGAGTTTTCTTGAACTTCTTATAAGTCATGTAGCTTTATTATTTAAGCTCTTAGTATATAGACTAATAAGAATCTATATTATCGTCCATACACTTTTTTTAACATTTCTTTCTCTAAAGTCCTAGTTCAAAAATACCTGAAGTATTAAAGGATTGCGATAACCGAATGAGTAGGTAAACCCTAAAGATCGTGAATTAGTTATAATATGATGAATGCTTCGCTTATGAAAGCATGATAGACATTTATATGCCAGAAAATCATACATTATGCATAAATATAAAGTGGATATGACCAACATTGCCTTTAAATGTATGTTTAGAAAAAAAACATTAAGAAAAACAATCATTTTTTTTCTTGTTACTTAAAAAGCTTTCAAGAATTTATTTCTCATATTATATATCTCAAATTTTAGCCTCGTTTTTTTTTTCTTCTTTATTGATTATGCAAACACAAATGTTGCAAAAAGACAATTTAAAATATAACCTGTCAATAGTACAATTCAGCCTGGAAGTATCCATTTCCATTTCTTGTGCGAACACGCGTGCCTCCGTGGACTTTTCTTATCGTATAGGTCGATGATTCCGAGAGCTGCTTCTGAGATTTAGATGAACCTTTGAAAGTACATCGGTACCCCTGTCACTTAGGACAAATTACTTAACTGATTTTAACACTTTCTACACGTGCAAGGCCAAGTCTGACAAATTCAAAAAAAAAGGGATCTCTATGCTTAGGCACGGATAGATTTTTTTTGGAGTTTCCATCCCTTGGCTATTTTTGGCTGGGATTGGAAGAAAAGGATTGAATGCACGAGGTAAGATCAAAATTGATTGTTTTTATCATAGTTGAAACCGTCCGGTCCGATAAGTTGATTCGAGATCCGGTTGATCCTGAACTGAAATCAGACTGGATTAAAAAAAAAAAACTCAGTGTGACTTGGTTAACTCGGCAAAACCCGGTCAAAAACTCAGTTGCAACCTATTGACTTTTGTTTTTTTACTAAAATGACATCGTTTTGATTTTAAAAAAAATTAATTCGGGCAACCCGGTGACCCGGTTAAAACTCGAAACTCGAGCCTTGGATTGGATCGGATCTAGAAACTATGATTTTTATAATCACAAATAACGTGCTTTATAAAATAAAAAAAATGGAATTCTTTTTTGTTGAATTTAAATATTTGAATGTTCTAATTAGTTTTGTTTTTAGTTCGATAAGTTTAACTTTTTAAATTTAAGAAGAACCATAATTTTGTAAAAAAATTAAATATTTTTTATTTTAAATTAAACTTTTTATATTTTTGATCATTGTAATATTTTGATATTAAAAATAAATTAGAAAAATATTATTTTAATATATTTCAAAGTGAAAAATAATTTTTATCGTTATCTGAAACACCCTCGTAATCTTAAAATTATTATCTAAATAAATTTAGTCATCTAAATGTATCATATTGATGTAATGTAATGAATATTTGGGTTATTAAAATCATTAAAAAAAATTACTCGTTTTCATCAAATAAAAAACCAGGTAACAAGAGTTTTTTTTTTTAATTATGTAAAGTTTACTATTTTTTTTACATCTTGAAGAAGTTTCTTGGACCCAGGCGAGCAGGCCCAGGTCCACGTATGAGGTAAGCAACGCAACTACCTTTCACACTTTCTTTCCCATTAAACAGAGTTTTGGGGAAAAGTAAAGCATTAATTTTCGGATTGTGAATGTGTTGAATGAAGTAGTTGATTCTTTAAAGGCACAACACTTTCTTTCCCCTTTTTTTTAATATTTATGTAAAATATATATATTTATTGCAAATTTTTACTAATCTAATGGATGTATTGACAAAGTTTATTTTAATAGAAAAAGTTTTGCATCGATTAGGGTTAATCTGGGCTAATTTATTAACATGTAACTCAACTTTGATTTCTAAAATTTATATTTTATTTAATTAAATAAATATAAAAATAAATATTTTGTTGAAATTATCTTTTCTCGTTCATGTTATTATTTTATTTTTTTTCACAAGAATATTTACAAAAAAATAATAATTTCTTTTCACTCATTTATTTTTTTTGGACGTAAACAAGTATTTTTAAAAAAAATCCACTAAACAAGAAAGAATGGGAGGTAAGCAACGAGCTACCTTTCACACTTTCTTTCCCGTTAAACAATAAAAAATGTTTCATTCTCATTCAATATGAATGAGCAAATTATTATAAAAAAAATCCATATATGGAGCTAATATATAATTATTTATAAAATAATGATAATATTATTATAAAAAGTCCAAATCTTTTTAAAAATAATGGCATAATATCTTTACTAGAAGAACTTTTTTAATAAAAGTAAAAAATAATTAAAATAAAGATTTGTTAAAGATTTCAATAATATAAAATAAGTAAAAAAAAATATACCTCTTCAGTTTACACTGAATTTCTAGTTAACTTATCTCTTGATTGCCTTAACAAAAATATTTTTTTAATTTTAAGCATTTTTTTATAAACAAAAACCTATCATGGTATTAAAAGCAAGTTTTTAAAAAATAATTAAAATAATATCTCAATATTTTATGTGTGATTAATGAAAAAATAATAAATACAATAAAATCATGTAAAAATATATTAAAAAATTAAAAATTATTTTAATTGAATATTCATAAGTTATTTTTTAATGTTATTTTTTAATTTTCATGTTAGGCACATAATAATTGAAATAAATTGATAACATTCTCCTAAAAATATGTAATGTTATTTAATAATCATGGCAAAATTGAATAAAAATTGAAATATCATGTTAAGTCTATTAGTGCATTTAGATGTAAATAAAAAATTAAAATAAAATAAAACTATAGAAAAGGGCTAGACATATATGAATAGCCCAGTGCCACATCCTCACGCCTGACCTTTTTCTTCAAAGAGGAGACAAAACATAATATTCCACCTATTAGAGAGATGGACAGAAAATCGAGCTTGGGTAAACATAATATTTCAATTTATTTTTATCTACAAAATTTAATAAACACTCTACTATCTTAATAAATCAATCTATCAATTTAAAATATCTCTAAATTAATTTAAAATTATAAAATTAAACTGGAAAAAAAATTTTCTTTCTCAACCCTACTTATTTTTTCCTGATAGATCAAGAGGTAAAAACACCTTCATAAAACTCATTAACATTAATAATAACTTTTTTTTTTAATATTTAAGATGTAGTTAACCGGTCATTTTTTTTCTTTTTCCTTGTTTTTAGATGTCTCTTTTTGTTCTCAAACTCTACAATTGAAATATAAATAAAATAAAATTTTAGATCAAAATATAATATATTTTTTTTCAAATAAATGACAAAAAATGAAAAACAAAAAAACTCGGGGACAAAAATACTTAAAAACAAAAAAGAGGTTGAATTTTGGTTTTGTTTTCAAATTCAGTCCTTAAAGGTTTAATTATTTTTAACCAATATAATTGAATTTATTTTTTCAAATTAAACATTAACTCAATATCATAATATTTTTTTGATTGTTATAAGAACCCAGTATCAAGTTAATCAAAATAAATTATCAAGCCAAATCCCAAATTAACTCAACATAAAAGAATCAAATTTGGGTTTCTTTCAATATCTTCATAAGTTTACAAGACAATAAAATGAATTTCATGATACTTTCTCTCATAATCACTTCAACGAAATTTCTTGAGATTAAAAGAAACAAAATTTTGAACACCCTGTTTGGATTGATTTGTGATGTGTTAAATGTTATTTGTCTGTTGAGTTATATTTATTTTGATTTATTAATATTTTCGTTGAGCATTTGTGGGTTTTATTATTGTAGGTTAACATTAAAAAAAAAAATTTAAAAGATTTCACAGTTATTATTAAAGAGAAACTTACACTATTAATGAGATTTATCTTTAAAAGTTCACTAAAAAAATAACCTTTAAATAGCAATAATTTATTTTAGAAGTTGATTTAAAAGTAATTATAAAATCATTCGGGTTAAAATATTTTTCAAGGCACACTACATATTTTTTTTAATTAAAAATAAATAACTAAAGTGATGTTTATTTTTTCTTTTATATAATCTGCTTTTTATTTAAAATCTTTTAAACAACAGTTAAAATATTTAATTATCATGATAATTTATTTTTTCATATTTGCCTCTTTTCAAAAAATATTTCGTCACCATATCCATATGTGAAAACCAATAAAGATTTTATTGATACTTTGTTTTCATCGTCAAAACTCTAAAAATAATAAATTAAAATGTGCATTTAAAAACAAGATTATTAAATATCAGAAAATAGTTTTATTACATAAAAGCTAATTAAATTATTACATCATATACGTAGTTGCTGTTTCTACATAGGAGTTTTGATGACCTTTGACATCTCTGAATAAAAGGGATTCATAAAATGTTAATTATTCCTCTTGGCGAAGTCTATAGTTGTTTTTGCAAAAAAAAAATATAATTTAAACTAAATGATTCATAAATGTTTTTTATAAATACATGTGAACTGATTTATATTCAATTTAAATATAAATTAAACAAGGTGGTTTAAAATAAAAGATTTATGAATAATATTATGCTATTTCATACCAAATAAATAATTCTGATGTTACGGGATAGTAAGTAGTGTTTAGCTATTGTTTTGAGATAGAAAAAACAGAAATAATAAACACAAAATAAACAAGATAGAAAATGATACGGAGACAGAATCGTGTTTAGTAGTAATGTACAAGATAAAGTGATTGTCAATGTATCATATTTGATTTTGGTGAAGTACAAGATAAAATAAAATATGAAAAGATCTATTTTACATTTGATATGTATTGTTGCCAGACTTACATATTTTAAAAAATAATTAAGTATTTTTTTATTCTACTTTATATTGAGTGTTGAATTAATAATATTATAATAATCCTAGTTATAAAATCAGGACTAGCTTGACAGGTTGACCCGAGACCTGGACTGGTCTGAGTTTAAAAAAGAATAGAGGAAGGATTAACTCGACCTGTCTCAGTCAAAAACCCAGGTAAACTTGGGATAAAACACAAATAAAAAACCTATTGACTTTTTTGAAAATAAATTTGGTAAAAACAAGGTTGTCATGATTATTTTTTTAAAAAAATTAGGTCAACCGGGTTGACTCTCTCGAACCATAACTTGAACCTTGCCTTTGATCGACTCTTGAATCAAGTTTTAAAATTATGATAATAACCGTTTTTATCTATGTGCTGACTTGATCAACCTATGTTGATCCTTCCCGCATGTGACCTGGGCCTTACCCCGGCTGATCCTCGAGTTGGGCTGACCCTTGAATCAATTTTTAAAACTATGATAATAATTACTTTATGTTATGTTGACCCTCTTGACATGTGACTCGGATATTAGAACGGGTCGATTCCTGAATTAGTTTTAAAACTATAATAATAAATATTTATGTCTTCGTGTTGACGTTGGTCAATGATCAACCTCACTCATGACTCAGGTCTTATCTTGGGTTGACTCTCGAATCGGGTTTTGAAACTCTGATATCAACTATTTTTATCTTTATATTGACTCGAGTCAATCCGAGCCTTGATCATTGATCTAGGCTCTGTCTTGGATCAATTATTGAGTTAAATTTTAAAATTATGATAATAACTATTTTATCATTATTCGTCTTACTTAAATATATTTGGAATTGAAAATTTTTTATAATGATATTTTAAAAATAAAAAATAAAAATTATTGACTTTAAAGATGTGTCTTCTCTTTACCTTTTATTTTATAAATACACAATTTTACTTCAAAATTATTTATGTGATATATTTATTTTTATCTTTTTAAGTGTGTGTCTTCGTTATTTTTATTTTTTCAATCACAGAATAACGGTAGTACATGATTATACTTTCTGGAAAAAGCAGTCATTTTTATATTAAGTAGAAATTATTTTTCCTTCGTTCCGACAACGTGCTGGAGCATAGTGATAGTTTTATTATCACGTGAATAAAAGATAAAAGGAAAGGAAAGGAAGAAAAAAGAAGAGAGCCTTCCATGCGATCCACGTAGCCAGGCCTCATTTGTATCTGGGCTTCAAAGGAATGTAGGCCCATACAAAATCGAAGCGCTTGATTTTGGATCCCAACATTAGGGCCTTGCGGGCATGGAAAAACCAAAGATTTAGGGATCTTTGAATGTGTTTGGTAAAGCAAACCATATCCTCAAAAAATTAAAATATTTTTTTTATTAAAATTTAATATGATTTATATGTTTTGGATTGTTTTCATGTGTTGATATTAAAAATAATTTAAAAAAAATAAAAAAACATCATTGATATATATTTTAACACAAAAAATTATTTGAAAAATAACTACTACCATACATTTAAATTAGCTGCTGCACAAATGATCCCATAAAATTGATGTATTTTGAGGAAAAAACACATTTATTGATAAATAATAATAAAAAAATCCCTTCCTCACATAGATTGAGTGTTATCTTTAAAAAATAAAACAAAAGGCTTAAACATGCTTCAATCATTAAAAATCTTGTCACTATAAAAGAAATATTTTAACTTTAAAATCTAAGTTATTAGACGTGAGATCATAAAATATAATTTATATTATTTTATAATATAATTTTTCAAGTAAAAATTCTTAAACCTGAAACTTGCACCGACCCATACTAATTTATACTTATTTTTCAAATAAAAATGGGATTATAAGATTTAAACTCATGACTACTTGGTCAACAAAACTCTGATAATTTGTTAAATAATCATTTCACCTAAAAATTTAAGTTGTTAGGTGAAGTGTTAGTAATATAATTTATATAATTTTTTAATAGTTATTTTTATATATAATATATATTTTTAATGATTAAGAAACTGTATTTACTTTGTGGTTTATTCATTATCTAAATTTTATGTTTGTAATTTCGTATTATATATTGGAGATTTACTTACATGCTTTGTGTCCTAAAAGTTGGGTTTGGAATTCCTTATAATCAAATAAATAGAATAAATACATAAAGCCCGTGGGAGAGAAGATGATCATGCACGGAACCGACAGCATTAAAAAATTGGATTGTGACCAGGCAGTCTTTGAAACGGGAGTCACGCTCTAATTATGGGACCCACTTACGACATCATGCGACTTTTCTTTTTTTTTCCAATTCTGTCTTCATGACGACGTGCTTCTAGATGAGATCGGACGGCCAAGAATGGATCTAAATGATTGGGCAATTTGATCACGTCACCAGCTGAGGAGATCTTCGGTTTCTGCACCTGTGATAATGAATGTGTTGGTGGCGGTTTATTCAAAGTTGGACTGGTGGAGATAATTACACTATGTGGAAAGTGTACTGTATATCTCGCTCACACCGAAAACTTGACTAATCCAAGTACCCAACCCCAAAGCCTTTCTATTTTTGTATTTTGGAGGTATTTAAAAAACAATTAATTTTTTTTATTTTTTATTTTAAATTAATATTATTTTATGTTTTAAAATTATTTTAATATATTGATGTTGATAATAATTTTTAAAAAATAAAAAATATATTATTTTAATATTTAAATAAAAAACATTTTAAAAAATAACCATAACTATATTTTTAAACATTTTTATGTTAATACGATAACAAGTTTTACTGAACTGACTATATATTTTCTTATATAATATTTTAATTTTTTTTTATTAATGTATATTAAAATTAATACATAGTTTTAAAATTTAAAAAATATTTAATTTATCATCTGAATCAGTCCCTTAAAATCCAAACAAAAAAAAACCTTATTGATGAATTATGTTTATTTAATAAACTCATAAGCCTTTTTCTCTTTCAAAATCAGTGTAGAAAGTGTCGTCAATTTTTGATAAATTGGACCAATTGTCAGGTTTTTTGACAAATTAGATCAATTGTCAGGGTTTCTTGATCAATTTTATCAATTTAATATTTTTAATTTATTGGTAAGGGATACATGTCTCAATTTATTTTAACATTTTAAAAATATTTAATTTTTTGATATCATTATATCATTTTAATGCATTGATATTAAAAATAATTTTTAAAAAATAAAAAAATATCATTTAAATATATTTTTAAATAAAAAAACATTTTAAAAAACATATTAAAAACAAACTTCCAAACAGGATCTTGAAACCACAATCAAACCATATTAAAAGCATATCACAATATCAAAACGATATATTTTGAAAAATTAATAAATCAGTAGTACAATTATAAAAAAAAAATTTCTTCTACAATTTAGTGGTGTTTTCAGTTTTTGATATAGTTTGAGAAATTATACTTTTGAATTAACTAAGAATCTTAAAAATAGTTAAAAAAAACAAAATTATCCTCGTATATAATATAACAAAAATATCAGCCTTCATGTAAAAAAAAATTTCAAATCTCTTTCTTTTCCTTTTGTCCCTTCTCTTCCTTCCTTTCTCATTTAGGGTTCCGTGACCAATAACAGTCAATATGCATTGTACATGCTTACTGTATACTATAGAAGTATTATATTAAAGTTAAAGTGTTTTTTTTTTAATATATTCAAAAAATATTTTATTTTATTTAGAGATATTTAAAAGTATAATAAAAAATATTTTTTGTTATCGAGTTCATGTTTAATCAATAATTTTTAGTCTTTAAAATGTTTTAATGATACATTAATTATGTTGTGATAAGAATAAATATATTTATGGATTTTCATAAACATTCATGAATATTTATTAATGAATATTCATTAATTATAAACTGTGAATATTAATGAATATTTATATTAATTAATAAATATTAATGAATTACGAGTAATTAATGTTTTGTTTCTCAAGTTCTATAAATAGGTGACTTTGAGGGGGTGAAAGGACATTTTAGAAATTTCTTAGTTCTTTTCTTTCCATATGGTTGGTTTTCTAAATCTTGTTTTTCTATTTTTTCTTCCTACTCTAAATCTTTTCAAAGCAGTGATATTAGAATCGTATGATATTTATATAAAAAAAAGAATAATAAAGTATTTTCATTATATTTTAATCTAAATTAATTATAATTAAATAAATATTTTTATATTTTAGATATTATTTCATTAAATCAATCAATCAATTTCATGACAATAACCATTTCATTAATTTTTCTATGTGAACCTAGAATCCCATTCCCATTGAATTGAATTCTCCAATTTCTAGGCAATGACACATTCATGAATGGGTCTTGATTTATTCTTTCTTTTATTTTTTTCAAGCATTTTTTAATTTAAAATATATTAAAATAATATTTTTTAAAATTTATTTTAGATATTAATATATCAAAACAATCTTAAAACACTAATAATAATTAATTTAATATAAAAAAATTTCAAATTTGTTAAACCATGGGGCCAAACACCCCTAAATCATTAAAATAACCAAAACAGCAAAACTGAAAATCCCAAAAAGAATTAATCAGCTCAAAAGGACGATGATAATTAGGGTCGGATATTTTCGGTTCGGTTCAAACAAAATTAGCCCGCGTTCTTGGTAAATGATGGTTGGACTGACAGACAACAGCACATCTTTTGAATCTTCAAACTTTACTTTTTTCTCACTTCAAACCGATCCAGAGGCATTCATTTTGGTTTCTGGTTCTTCTTTTCTCTCTTGCATAATAATTGCCATGCCTAATACGCAGGTGTGATTGGAAACGCAGTACAAATCATGTTTTTTTTTAAATTTATTTGTTTAAAGTGATTTTTTTTATGTTTTCAGATTGTTTTAATATGCAGATGTTAAAAATAATTTTATTTTAATGTATTTATAAATAAAAAATATTTTAAATTATCACCGCTACAACAATCCAAACTCGTATATTTTTAGCAACATTCTTACATGTCTGAAGGTTAGTTTTGGGCTGCACCAATTTGGTTCGGTTTGATATGATCTAGTCGGTTATCAAAATTGAATCGAATTAAACTTATTTTTTTAGTTAATTTTTCGATTGCGTGGTTGTTTCTCACCCCACGATAATCACACATATAAAGAAGAAACGGCTGAAGGTTTTATCCGAAAGTGTTTTTTTTCCTCTATATTTGGTCAAAAATCCAGACACCACTCCCTCGCTCCCAGTATTTACTGAAACTCCTACGTTTATTGAGGGAAAACATCAAAAACAGAAAAGAAGTTTTCTTGGCTAAAATACGCATTAGCTTTTATAGCCTTATAAAACATTTTCAACTTCAGTCCCCGTAGTTTAGAATCTTTTTAAACCTTATTGATATAATATTTTTCAATATTGAACAATAATCTAAAAGATAGAGTCCAAGGTAACGTTTCCGTGTGTTATTACGTTTTTAAAATATTTTTGAAAAAATTTAAAATTTTTTATTTTTGTTTTTGTATTTTTAAATTATTTTGATGTGCTGATATTAAAAAATAAAAAATATTATTTTGATGAATTTCCGAGTAAAAAATACTTTGAAAAGCAACCAGTACTGCACTTCCCAACACTCCTTCAAGGTTTACGGGGCTAGGGGTTGTATTGAAACTTTCTGAAAGTTAATATTAAGAAATTTAGGAAACTTAAAGGATAGAAATGAAACATTATTGAATCTATAGGAGTCAAAATAAAGCTTATGCAAGACTGTAACCGGTTCTTTATTCTCTTTATAACCTTAATTATTATTTTTTGTATTTAAGAACTGACTTATAAATACACGTAGTCCGTCCATCTCCCTTTCTTCTTCTGTTTCTATAACAGGTTTATTCTGTTTCTTGATTCCTTCAATGGCAAACTAATGAATTTGAAGTGTTAGTATTGTCTCTTTTCTTGTTCTTTGCTGTTGTTGTACGGGTCCAGCTGTGTTTCCGTGTGCCATGCCCTTTAAGTAATTCTTTCTTTCCGTTGAGAGATTTTTATGAGGTCTTTCATTGATGCAAATCTTGAGTTCCCTCTTTTGGGTTTTGCTTCTTATTTTGTGTTCTCTGTAAAGAAAACTGATGCTAATATTAATAAATAAATAAATGATGGTAGTTGTTGATGTGCTATCTACGATACAAAAATGGTCTTTTTTATTGATAGTTTCATTCAAGTTAACTTGGTTGTCAAATGTGAATCGAATCTTTTTTTTTTTGGATTTAGGATCTATAATGAGATTATTTGCCAATATTTTAGCATGTTTGAGACCTAATAAAAAAAAAATATATTTAGTTGCCAATAACTTTCTTGATTATTTAACACCTGATTAAGAAATGAAGAATTTTCAGCTAATTGTTTAATCTTTATTTGATTTACTTGTTCATTTAGGCCGATTTTATTGATGCATCGTTTCCATCGTCTCTTGAGTGTATTTTAGTTCTCTATCATTTGATTCATGTTGTGAAGCTTTTTGATTGTTTTACGCAAGCAACAAGGTGATTCTCATGGTTTGCTCTGTTGTTGTTTGTTGCTCTGGCAGCGTATACTGGTCAAGGTCCAGGGTTCGGAATTTTTAATTTTTTTTGAGGAAAATCCCTATCGTAGTATACAAGGGGATGTTGTTTATTGTTCAACACCAATTTGTTGTTTTTGTCGAGTGAGCAAGCACAAGTTGGGATGTGAAGATCACTCACCGGAACCCATGATAAGGTCTTTCAATGGGGTCCCTAAACGTGGAGAAGAAATGGGGTTTCCCTCTTGTCATAAGCTCTCTCATATGTCTATTCCTTTTAGCAACTTGTTTCAACATGGGTCTTGTTTCTTCACTGCATACAATCAATCAAATCTTCAACATTTTCCCATTTCGTACCAACCAGACAACTCAAGGTTACGCTGAAAAAAAAGTCTCCCTATCTCCTTCCCCTCCTCTCCCTTCCAAGATCCCTCGATTTGCTTATCTGGTTTCTGGGTCTAAAGGTGACTTGGAAAAGCTCTGGAGAACTCTTCATTCGCTTTACCATCCCCGGAACGAATATGTTGTTCATCTGGACCTTGAGTCCTCTGCAGAGGAAAGATTGGAGCTTGCATCGCGAGTGGAAAAGCATCCGATTTTCTCAAAGGTTGGAAATGTTTATATGATCAGCAAAGCCAATATGGTTACCTATAGAGGACCCTCCATGGTTTCTAATACACTTCATGCTTGTGCAATTCTTCTCAAAAGGAGCAAAGATTGGGATTGGTTTATCAATCTCAGTGCTTCTGATTATCCTCTTGTAACTCAAGACGGTTAGTCTGTGATTTTAATTGTATATGAAACTCTGTTCTTTTTTTTTCATTTTTTCTTTTTTGCGGTTGAGTGGATAGAGGGAGTTTGTAGTGAATGGTTGAAATATCTTTCTGATTATTGAGCTTTTAATATGCAGATCTAATTCACACATTTTCAACTATAAACCGAAATCTAAACTTTATTGAGCACACAAGTCAGCTGGGCTGGAAAGCGTAAGCACTCTCTCTCTCTCTCTCTCTCTCTCTCTCTCTCTCTCGCAATCTTAATCTGTTTCCAGTGAGTGATCTGATATCTGATGTGGTGTTTAGGGAGAAACGAGCAATGCCTTTGATTGTGGACCCTGGTCTTTACTCGACAACTAAAGCAGATATTTACGGGGCCACGCCACAGAGATCTTTGCCAACAGCATTTAAATTATTCACCGGTTAGTATCAGAATTAAGATTTCTTTTCTTTCCACATACACTTGCAGGCAAGGTTGATTGTTGATGTGTAATTCCTGCAAAGGAATAAATAAATTCAAATTAGGTTTGAATTGTTGAAATCTGCAAATTTTAACAATTCTGCTGGAGCTTTACTCAGTTTGTAAATGAATTTATCAGTAACCTCCGTTTCTTTGATAGAGTTTATAGTCTGTCTAATGGCAAATGCAATTTGCAACTTTCAACTGGAAGCTAAATTTTGTCTTGCTTTTGGGTTTCCACTGGAAATAAGTGGAAGATGAAAGTGCATTCTGTAACTAACTAGTTTGTAGTTTCATGCTGTACAAGTTCCCTTTTCTATATTCTTCAACTGCATGTAATTTATAAAAACTGAAAGAGTTAAAAGCTTTGTGCATTGATTACAACTACAGTTTAATCTGTTGGGTTAAGAGATTATTTCATAACTGCTGGAGGCATCTCTTTCATAGGCTGGCATCATTATGTTCTTTTTTTCAATTTAACAAACCAATGGTGTTTAATTGAACTATTTTGTAAAATCCAGAACAGGATTCCAATTGTAGCCTTTGCTTTGCTGAAAACTGAAGTCCTGAATTCTGGTTATTGTTAGATTTCAATGGCTTCCAACATATTCTTTGCTACTGAAACACTGAAAATGTTAGCAACTATGAAGACCTGCTGTACTGCATTCAGCTGAACTTAAATGATTTCCATTTGTTTCTGCAGGTTCAGCATGGATGGTTCTCACACGCTCATTTGTTGAATACTTAATTTGGGGTTGGGATAATCTACCACGAACCTTGTTGATGTATTACACAAACTTTGTTTCCTCACCTGAAGGATACTTTCACACAGTAATATGCAATGTACCAGAGTTTGCTCAAACTGCAGTCAGCCATGACTTGCACTACATTGCTTGGGACAATCCTCCCAAGCAGCATCCTCACACCCTCACCATCAATGACACAAACGAGATGACTGCGAGTGGCGCTGCCTTTGCCAGAAAATTCGAAGGAGACGATCCTGTCTTGGATAAGATTGACAAGGATTTACTTCACCGGAAGAATGGGAGCTTCACTCCGGGTGGATGGTGCTCTGGTAGTCCTAAATGTTCTGAGGTCGGGAACCTGGACAATATTAAACCAGGCCCTGGAGCTAGCAGACTGAAACGCCTCATATCTAGGGTAGCTTTGTTTACAACGCTTAAACAAAACCAATGTAAATAGATTTCCCAAGAGTCTCTTGCTTGCAGGTGGAAAAGGATTCAACTTCATTCTACATGCCAGAAAACAGCTTATAAAAAAATTGTTTGAGAAAAGAACCTTGATGCTGAAGTTGCACCAAAGGCCTCATTCTTTGCTAGAATCTAAGGTAGGTGAGTTTTTCATTACAAACTTGGTGCGGTGGTCAGGATCTATTTTTGCACATTGCCTTTCTTTAACCTGTACTCTCTCAGACCTATTATACTACACGTCTCGGAAATTTTCCTGAGTACCTCTCTTTCTCCTATTTCTTTCATGACAGTAAAATTTTTGGTTCCCAATAATTTGATAATTTATTCTCTACAGTGTAGAATCTTGGATATTCATGTTTAAGATAACAATATGAAGCCTCAATTACCACAGCAGAATTTGCTCTTCCATTTTTCAGTTCTGTCATGAGAATGTGATGCTATTATGCATGGAAGAGATCAAGAGATGTGCTTCTATTTCATCTTTCTGATCCAAATTACACATAATTATATTGTTATTATTTGGGAACTCTCTTTGTATAGCATTGGCAGCAAAAGAATGGTCTATTTGCAGATGGTTTGAATATTCTTGGTATTTCTCAATTATTGATAGACTGCAGACAAATTAGTGGGTATGAATAGAAAACATTTATTGATGGTAATCGTTTTGGATGTTTTCATGATGATTTCAATTATTGATAGAATGCAGACAAGTGAGGCAACCTTTAAAAATTTAACAGCATTTGTTCCTTGTTATTTCAATTAATATTTTCCTTTTTAATTAAGTTATAAAATTAAAATTTGTTTTCAATTTTATATTCTTAATCTATCAGAGATTTAGTTTTTTTTTTATTTGAGATTATTTTAAAAATTAATTTTTTTTATGTTCTTATCTCGTTTTATGTTTTTGTTTTTTACTTTGGTAAAATTTTTAAATTAAATTTTTTTTTGATTTCATTCTTCAATATTGAATTAAGTTTTTTGATTGAGTTCGGGTCTATGATTAAACAAGTTACGAGTTTAAAAGATTAATCAAGTTTAGAAAATTTACTCGAGTTTATTTTTTTTATTTTTTTAAGCTTGTGTTTTTTTTAATTTTATCCTTCAACATTTAATTTTATTGAAAATTAAGCTTTATTATTTTTTTTATTTTTTTATAGGATTTTTCACTAATTTTGAAAATGATTCGGGTTATGTCGGGTTTTTTTATTTGTTGTTCTTAATTAAATTCTGTTTTTTTAAAAGAAATTTTGGTTTTGAATTAAATTAAATCAATTACTTAAATATAAATATGTTATACTTTATGATATTTTTGTTTTTGCTTAGATATAGTTTTTTTTTTAATTCTATTCTTTAATTGAATGTTTTCAACCTTTAATATTTGATTGATTAGAATTGAATTCTTAATTTTGTTTCAATTTAGGTTCTATAACATTATCACAGTTTCATGAAGTTGGTTTTACAGCTTAACTATGGTTAACTCGGGTCAAGTCAATATATCATCATTTCAATATTTTTCTTAAAAAAAACCGAATTGTTCAGTATGTTATCATCTTTTTTTTTCCTTCCTAGCATCTTTACAATTTTTTTTTTAATTTTAGAAAAAATGGATCTAACCCACGGCCCATAGCAAGACAAGAATCTAAGTCATTAACTAAATAAAATTGATCAAACCAGTTTCGGTTAGCATCAAATTAACCAAAATTGTTGTGAACCAAACATGGAGGTGGTAGAAAAAACCTGAACTTTCATGTCTTGGCCTTTGTCACGTCGGGAGTAAGCTCAGTGCCTTGTATTAATGGGGGAGATCCCTTTCCTATTGAAACAAACAAGCAACGTGCATATTGGGCGTTGAAGTTTGTTCTTAGCAGTGGAGTGGACTTTTCTTTTGCTGTTGATAACTTGACATAATTCCAAGCTATGATGCATTCAGGCATTAGGGTTTGTTTGGCAATGCTATTTATTGGTTTAACTTTTTGTTCAAAATGTTATCATTGGTTTCCTTGTGGAAGTCGAGTGGCGTGACGATTTGTTAGCACAATATAATATAATATAATATAATATAATATAATATAGGCATGGAAAACTTGCTTTTGAACGGATTATGGGTCGTGACAGGCAAGGTTTTTGTGAATTCTATAATATCAGCATGGATAATTGGCCTTTGATTCTACCAGTGTATAGTTGCATGCATTCCATGCATTGCCAGTCTTCAGAGTTCTTGTCTCCTAGAACATTAAAAAAGGGGTTTGAGGCTAAAAGCATCTTCGGACGCGATTTCAAACACACGCTGAAGAGCAATCAGGTAATCAAACAACAGTAACTGTAGTTTTATTTTAATAAAACCTATCAGGTAATAATTATAATATCTGCTTCATTTTACTTGCATTCTATAACTTTTCTTTAATTTGGAAGTACCTTGACAAACCTGTTGGAAATGTTGTTGCCACAAACTTTTCCCTGTGGGGATCGCAGCTGCAACGAAAGGTGACAGGAGGAAGCATCTAAGCCTGGAGCTGGTCGATTGCCCCCGTTAAGTAAACGGTGAAGGATGACATGTTTTCATCCATTCTCATTATAAAAATATATAAAAAAATACATTTGATCAACTATAAGCATGGGATAATATAGAAGACAAATATCTCTCTTAATGCTGTCTGCTTCTGCTATGAACTCATGCCAAAAATTGTTTTCGCTAAAAAACCATCAGGTTCCTCCTATACGGGCTGCCCATTAACCCTAGATAAGCTACACAATTTCCTGTTGTGAAAGATCACTGTGCTCGTTCCACTTTTCCCTCGCAACCAACTATCTCCTTGAAGCTAAAACTGGTGCATAAACCAATTTAAACCATCTCCAAAATTTTGATATTCCCAGTAGAATTTGCAGCAACCAACGTAGATGACTGGCCACGCCAACAGACAGAAGAAATAAATTGTGCAGTGTCATCCATTTCATGGCCAGAAAGCGGGTCTGTGTTGTTAAACTTGAAGGACAACACCGGCATGGGGAAAGCTTTGTGATAGACAAAAACCTATTCCACAAAAAAGCATTAGATTTACTAGATAAATGACACTTGCATGGTACCATAACTTGCACTGTAAAAGTCACTCCACGAGCATAGTTGCTTGAGTTTTGATACGTGTTCAAAATTAGGTAATAAATAAAATAAAGGCGCTAACCAGAACCACCAAAAAAAAACAAAAACAAAGAAAAAGAACAAGAAATAGAAAAGAAAGCAGCTTAAATGCTGGTACAATATCATGATGTGAGTGAAAAGAGTGGCTATTGTGATGTCTGACAACAAATTAATTATTCATGTTTCCTCCTTTTCTTTTATTTCCTTACTTCCCAACACAGAGTCCAACAAAATCAGTCATACATCTTGTTTCCTAACAATAAAGTTCAGAAAACTGAACTGAAGAAGAAACAGATGTATAGTCTTTAGAGGTGGAGAGAGAGTACAAGGCCTATTATATCTAACAGCAGTTGGAATTCCAAGAAAATGATAGCCAAAGGAAAATGTAAAAAACAGTCAAAATGAAGCTAAAGGTAAGAAAAGGAGAGAGAGTTGCTTGTACTGCTGTAATACGAGGCTATCATTTTAGTGACTAAAAATTGTTTCATGCAACGTTGGTTTATGCAATTGTTTCAGGTAACGTTGGTTTATGCAATTGTTTCATATTCCGGGTGCTGGTTGTGTTTTTGTGTCCATTAAGGTAATTCTTTTTTGTTTTCAGCCCATAACTTTTTCAAGCCTACAAATCTATTAAGAGAACCTAGTTAGATGCCTGAAAAGCTTCACCCAACCATTGAAAAAGTAACTAAACATTTGAAGATGAAATTGGTTTCTTTAAGAGGTACTATGTTCTAATGCAGCTCACGTAACCAGGCTTGTCAAACAAGAAGAGAGAGACCACGAGTGGATGGTTATGCCATCATAATAAAAGCAAGGGGATAAAGTTGAGATTGTTTCGCAACTAAAACGAAACCACAATTTTATCCATTGTAGAAAAGCGAGGAACCTCTAAATACTAAAGAAGTGAGAAGATATATGAAGTACCTCATTTGTTTCCGAGCCAGTTGCAATGTAACCATCTGCTACAGACAAACCCACGAAGTTCTACAACATGAGCACACATAGTCAAAAGTGTCAAGCATGGCCACCAAAAAAAATTCATCTATCATTGTAACAAGTACATCAAACATACAATAAACTAAGAAATTGAAGCAACTTAACAGTGAATCTTCTAGCATATACGTGCATGGTGAAGTACCTAAGCCAGAAAAAAGGTCCTTGAATGTTTCCTTCAGTATTTCATTTTTTTAGTAGGCATTTTCTAACGTTTAACATGATGACCAGTCATAACTATTTTGAGCACCCGATCCCTGATTTCAACATGAACACAATATGAAAGGTAAAACACAGACTATTCTAGAACTTTGTATTCAAATTTATATCCTTGAGACTATCACTATCAGAAGCTTTTGGTGTAACTGATGGAATTCAACAAATTTCAGTAGTTCAACACACAAACACACACAAAAAAAAAACATTAAGATAGAGCATTATATTAATTGCTAGAATGAATTTGATTCACCTCATCCACTGCCAGTAACCCCGCGATGCAATGCATAGCAGCCTTAGTTCTCCCAACAATATAACTAGCTTACATGAAGATTAATTGTGCAGTTTTAATTAAACCCTTCGGATGGTTATGTGCATTCTCTCCAAAACATCTACTTTATAAGGAAATCACAAGCCAACTTTTCATCCAAGTGAAACATGTTTTGAATGAAAATCACTTTTGAAGGCACAGAACTTCATGTCTGGCAACTCCATAATGTTTTCTTCTTTGCGAGTCCTTAATAATTTTTTATCAATATAGTAAAAACGTTAACATAACAACTTGACTCCGAAGAACATTATTGCCAACCGCATAAACAATCTGATTCAATTACCCATCTTGTCCTATTAAAAGCCTTACATTTGTTAAATGGAAGAAATGGAAGATGATGACTAGCAGCCAATGCATGGGTAGGAGCATATAGTACCAGTGATTTCATGACTTGGAATGACCATCCCATAGTAAAGTCAGCGTTGACATTAAAATGGAGAGTGAACTTATCAATTGTTTAGCTTTCATGTCATCGGCAAAGTAGCTCAAAATTAAAGCAACCTCATGACAAGATGGAGGGCACATGTAGACTCACAACAATATTTGAATTATGCTTTCGCTGTAAACCAACACAATATATGATATTGATTGCATCTTCAGCAATGCTAATATTACGATTTTGAAACACTAATTACATTCTACTTAGAGTGGCTCCCCTATGTTAACACGTGATAATTGATAATTACAATTGAAGTCCGAGTATCCTATAGCCCAATGAAAATTAAAAACTACAAGCAAAAGGATGAGTTTGTATGGGCTGTACCTGATTCTAGTTCAAGTTTAAACTAATTCCAACTGTGACAGACCAGGAAAATAACAACTACTCAGAATCAGGCTGATTTTCATCCAATAGTCATTACAGAAAGGTCATAAAATATTGGTCATACCTTTGCATTCATGTGGCCTGTGAAAGATTGAACGGGGCTATCAATAACCCTAGATGTGCCCATTGACAAATCCCAGAGCTTCAGTGTGTTGTCCGTTGATGCCGAAACAAGATTGGTCATATCTACAAACTTCACATAACTCACAGTTTTATTGTGTCCAATCAATGTACAGAGAGGAACTTTGGAGTTGCGGAGATCATAGTAATAAATTCTGTGATCTGCTGAACCAAAAGCAATAGAACAACTAGAATCCAAGGGAAACTGAACAGAACAGATGTTGGCTTTTGTTTTGATGGAACCGATACTGACTCCCTGCATTAGCAACCCGAGTCAGACAAACAACTTATCAGTCATCCAGGATTAAATTACACACTAAGAAATCATACAACATTAGTACGTTTATTTTCAAAGCTGACATCCACCAAATGCAAAAGTAACATTGCCTGATTGATACTCCATAGCTTGACGGAACCATCATCACTCCCACTAGCCAGCATAGTGGGATCTGCTGATGAAAAGTCAACAGACCACACACGCCTCTCATGCTCTCTCATTTCTCTCACTACTTGACTTCTTGTAACATCCCATACCTGAACATGTTGAGCAACTGATTTACGATGAATGAAATGAAAACAAAAGGCTAATAAAATATAAGGTTTGAGCCATTACCTGCACCACACCTTCAAAGTTACTCGAAGCAAGTTGGCTTTTAATGTAGCTGTTCCAACATATGCTGCTTAGCTTTGACCTGCATACCATTTCAACAACAGGATAGTGGATATCACGAGCTTCATTTATAATTGTATCACATTCAAATACTTTTATCTTTTTATTTACACCAGCTGTAGCAAAAAATTCTCCATCACGATCAAAACTAATAGAGCAGACTAGGTTTGAAGAGTTCAACAAATCCCCTTGCTTCAGGTCAGCCTTCACTTTTAACTTGCTAAAAGATAGATACTTGCACAAACCCTCAAGGAATGGATTTATCCATCCACTTCGTCTACCCTCAGTAAACTGCTGCTTTGGTGCTATGCTATTTATGGAGCTTCTTTCAGTAGCAACAATAGAGATTCTCCCATCACTAATTACTGGTAAATTTCTAGCAAATGATGGTTTCCCTGGTGGCCTTACTGGTCTGCATCTTGTCAAAAAATATGCGGACTCTAATTTCTTAAAGTTCTTCATTAATCGTGAACTTCTAAAAAGAGGACTTTCCTGTGATTCTACAAATGTATCTGAGTTCTGACTTTCATCTAGATTATCATCACATTTCTCTACGTTGTGAATCTCAAGGCCTGGGCAAAATCGTTTTCTGGAACCCAAGCTAGAAGAATCATCAATGTCAACAACATTCAGTGCAGGGATATTTGATGTTAAATGGTCACCCTCTCCTCTTTCTTTACATGTGTCTCCCTTTTTCTTAAGAAACACTTGATGCTTTGTAACTTCTTCAATATCAGAACATAGAAGAGAAATAGTATCTTGCAACTTATCAGCTGCATCCTGTTTTCTTTGTTGTATTAGTAAAAGGAATTCCAACAACAATTCCTGCTCCTCTATTCTCTCTCTAAGCTGTGTTGCTGCTTCAAGCTCTTCCAAATTGTTTATGGGTTCATTAAGAAAGTCGCTTTGCAGCAATTCACTGTTACAAATACAAAAGCATAAGACCACAAAAATTTGATTGAACATAAATCGAAAGAAATGTAAACAAGGTACTTGGCTCACAGTTTAATAACCATAAGCAAACGAGGTACTAGTTCGAAGGGTTTGAAAAATCCCCCCCACCACCACACCCACACACCCACATATTAAGGCAGATGCTACCATGAAGTGAAAAAAGAAAACAAAGGTGCAGAAATTAATAGTCACCCTATTTTTGGCCGACTACTTGGCTCAGGGTGCAGTAACCATAAGCAAAATGAAGCTTCTTTTGGCCACTTGAGCAGCAGTTGAGGAGGAAGAACTCGATGTCTGAGACTAGACATAGTTCTGCTTTTGTCTTCACTTGAAGTGAATGGGCAGAACAACTGTTCACAAGTAGAACTATATCACATCAATGTAGACAGTAAACAGTAGAAGCTCTAACACATCATTATAGGCCATTTAGATAATGAAGAACTTCATGCTTGAAATAGAAGTCAAAAGTGCAAAACAGATACAGGAAATGACTTTTTATTCCACCCTAATTTTGATTCATAAATGCAGCATTATCATAACGAACCTCGAAAAGAAGAACTCCCAATCGGTAGATGTCTGAAGCGCAAGAGCTTGGTGAACCAGCATCCTCTTCAGGACTGGTATACCAACAGGACTCCATAAGCAATATTTGCTTCATTGGAAATGGTTGTTTCCTTTCTTCTTCATGTTCAACATTCCTCATATCATGGACTTTATGTTCTTCTGTTTCTTCCACTAATGGTACATCTGCTGCATAAACCAAGCTCGACTGCATGCAACTGGCTTCCGATAAAGTATTTGTTGGAGTAGATGCAGGTAGAAAATCTTCACTTTGTAACCTACTTCTTTGCTGGCACATGTCATGAGGCAAAGAAGAAGAAGAATTTTTAACCTCCATAGTTTCGCTGTTCAATCCATCATCCAAAGAATCAGACCCCGAATCTGAGCAAGACGCGGACTCAATGAAGGAGACATGGTTAAATGACGACATAACAAAGCAAGAAGGCCGGACATTGTGAACAACAATTCCTTGTGAATGTGCCACATTTACAACTTCGACTACTTGCCTAAATATGTGCGAACATTCAAATTCATTAACAGACCGTTGTGGTTTGTCCAACCAGTGCCTCAAGCTAACATCGTTCCATTCTATGGTTTGCATAAAACGGTCAACTGCAGCTTCATCCTCACAAACCCCAGATAAAGTACCGGCCTGGTTTTTAAGGTTTTGACGCGCCAGAACAACCCTATCAGTCCTCTCCTTTCTAAACCCAGAATTGTGAGATGCAGATCTCAGATTCCTGTTGGAAACCACTGAAGTATTAAATTCCCTATGACTATCAGACTTCTGCCAAGCAGACTCAGATGAGCCCTCCATCGCTATCCCCCTAGGGCTGCATGCAAGCCAGAACAAACACATCCAAGAAATGGAGGAATTCGCCTGCTTCTACCACACTCTCTAACTCCCACCATTACCATCTTCAGCAATACCTCATTTCAAAGAAATAGCTAAAAGAACCCAGTTTCTGATCAACCAACCCTTGCTGGGCAGTGGTCACTGAAGCAAATAAGATGAACTCTTTCTTAAGTCTTAGCAAGCAAACTTCTCGTGTGACAAACTGCAACCACCTACATCAATAAACCAAAGAAAAAATTAAGAAAATCTTAATAAGTAGAAAAAAAAATCCAACACATCTATTATACAACACACAATTTTTTGCCCTTTTTCATCCACTAGAATTATATAACCATGTCCTCACACAGGAACTTTTCAACACAAAAACAATACAAGCACCAGCACCACAAAAAAATCAGAGACAAGTACTAGAATATCCAGAAAAAGAGAAATTTTGAACACCCTTTTTAATATAGAATTTCAAACACCAGTACCTAAATGTTTCATGAAAAAAAGAAAAGAAAAAAAAGAAGCAACACATGCATAAGAACCAACAAAAGCCCGCCCATAATAATATTATATACGCCCTTTTAGAAGGGGGCGCGCGGATAAGTACCTGTTGTAGCACCAAGAATGGATCTTTCAGATCCTGCTAGACCAACCTGAAAAGAGAACCACACAACACAAGAAGACTTCAGTTATTACAACTAAAAACGTCTGCCTCATAAAGTCCTTCATTTTTTCCCCACAACTCCAAAAATAAAAACAAACAAAACCGCTCCACAAAAGAACAACACCATGTTTCAACAAAATAAAAGAGAAAACAGGAAGAAAAAAAAACACACACTTCTCTCTTTCTCTCTCATGCCCTACTTCACTCCTCACAGTAGCACTTGATTAAAAAAAAACTATTATATTCTCTCTCTTTTTAAGCCACCAGGTCAAGTCTCCCTCTTTGGCTCTTTTTCCTCCTTATCTTCCCGCTTTATTCCATTTGAGTTACGTGGCACCACCATAGCCTCAATCGTGCTTTTTTTTCTTTACACAGAAGCCAAAAAGAAATGGTAAATTTGAAAACACAAAAGGTTGTTGATGAAAATAATGATCTTGGCTTTCCTGGAGTGGAAATTAAAGATTAATATAATAACATTAAGCATGTGAAACATTAAACTAATCTAATGATGCGGTTGCTGTTAGGACAGCACGTAAGAAACAATTAAGAATAGTTAATCTGGGGTTCTTGTTAAAGAAAAAATAGTAATTCTTTAATCAAAAGAGAATCCGATTGGTGGCACTAACAAAATAGCAATCCAACAACATCAACAAGAAACACTCATCGAATGATAGAAAAGAAGCTAATAAACTATTGATTACTGTTGTAATGAAAAATTGAAAACACAAACAAAGAAGCTAACACGAAATAATGATAAATAAACCTTAAGAATGTGGGTTTGACTCTCTCTGTGATCTCTAAAGTTGAAGCTGGCAAAAGAAAGCATCAGAGTAGACAAGGAAGGAAAAGATGAAGTGGAGGGCTTAATCTGATACAATGTAACGAGAAGAATGGTGGGGGCAGGTAATTTAAGCAGTGTGTGGTAAGGTGGCCTGGTTGATTTTTCATGTACTAAAAACGGCCACGCCTTTTGTTCCACAGGGTTTGGACTCTTCTATTTGCTTTTGTGTACGAGTTCTCATATTTATAGAATCCCCTCACTTGCACTTTCATTTTTGGGACACCATGTCATGAATTTATGTATAAATTATTGGTAACAAAATCACTCACAAAGTACAGAGACAAAATAAAACAGCAAATAAATAAAACTCGAGGTGTGTATATAGACACGCAGAAAAAGCAACCAGAAGAAACACAGAGGATAATAGAAGATTTTTCTCTTGAATTTACGTTTGGTATAGCATCAACTATTCTTCCCAAATTATAACTATGAGTTAATCCGTACAACTCACTTTGTATGTTATAGATTTGTTATTTAGAGATTATTAGTTTGAGTCTTATAAACTTTAAATTCATTAAAAATTTATATGATCGTTAATTTCAGGGTTTTGTGAAATTAATTAAGATACACATAAATTAACTCAGACATTTATATTTATCAGGAAAAAAAATTATAAGTATGAGTTGTGTTTAACCAAATCTATTTTGATAAGCATATAATGACAAGTTATTTGAAAAAAAATTAAAAACAAATCCCTCTTGTACAATGATATTATCAAGTGGTTTGGTGTGTGCATAAAATATGATTAAAAACCCTATATAGTTTTTTAATCTTATTACTTCACTAGATTTTGATCCCACTTTTGTTTAACAGATACTGGTCATACATTCAACAATGCATCCATAGTTTTGTATTTGTTTGTGAAAACGAAGGAGATATTTGAGCAGTCTGTGTGGACCACTGGTCCACCATACCAGATAAAGAGCACATTAATATATTGTGCGAAGAACGTAAACCATTGAATGTAAACTCTTGGAAGACGATGGCCACCATGAAAATCAAATCAAATCAGCTTTGGGTTACTAAAGGTCCAACTCAAGATTTTGTGATTTTTTATAAGATTCCCAGTAGATACACAGAAACCTTCTTGCATTTCATCAAGAAATACTTCAGAAAGATCAGGAGGAACATTAATCAGTGGCTTCCGAGGCTTCACTATGTGCGAAAGAGCCCTGGTTATACTCAACTCATAACCCATGTAGTCTATCCATACCGTGTAGTTTTCTCCATTGTTGAGCATCAACTCTTGGAAAGACCAATCAGTCTTGCTAAGTTTACTCTTTGTCTTGACGTCAGACGTCTACACGGCTTCCCTGGCTGCCAAAAGTGAGAATGGGTTCATGTCAACACCAACATGATTGTGATTAATATCATATTGAATCCTTGATTTTGAAAACATCGAATTAAACGTCTAAAACTTCGTTGCTGGGGTTACCATCATTGGTGTTGTTCAGGTCAAGAAAACAAGATGCCTTTTGAAAAGAAGCATCTACAATCATAGTTATAAGAATCAGTACCACCCATAACATGATACAAGACCGGATCACAAGTTAAAACGGGTCAAAAACCATTGTTCAACTCAAATTTATTATTAATGAAAATAGCATCGTTTAAAAAATACTAAAATAATAATTTTTAAATCAAAATATTTTAAAAAATCATTGATTAGATCTTACTCGGGTTTTGTTCAAGTTATCCGAGTGATGAATTAATTAACCTGTCAGTCAAGCCACCTAGTTAGACAGAGTCAAGTCTACATGCAGTTCAAAAACAAATCCAATCGAAGTTAGATTATCAGACCACTAGATCTACCTGCCAAGCCAGGTTTGATAATTATGCCTTCAATACCAAGAAAAGGTACGAGAAAGGAGACAAGACCATGACCAGGGTGAGAATTGAACAAGGTTATTAAGAAAGTGAAAGAGGACGAGAAAGGCAGAAGCATTGAGGAGTTTATGTATCTTGTGGGAAACTGGGAGTGGTAGAGGCTCTACCAGTAAAACATGTGGTGTTTCTAGCGAGGGAAAGAGAACCAGATTGTAGCTCTTCGGTGCCAAAAAGTAACAAATCTGAAGAACAGAAACTGTTAAATGTATGTGAACTCAACTGCAGATTTAAATTGGTGAAAGGAGCTTGTTAAGAATAGCAGCACTTGGAGGTGCGTTCTCATTTTGCAGACTAAGAACTGAGCTTCAAGAACTTTGTTCATTACCTCCATCCATCACCAGACTTTTAGATGCAACTTATAGTGTCACTATCTTGTTTTGGAAGTACAATATTGTATTCAGCAGCTTCTTGAAGGAGGGTCGGCGTTGAAATTTCAAGCTGTTACCCTTTAAAACTCGGACATTTCCAAGGCCAATATGAGAGCGTCATCGACCATAGGATACTTCGCAGGAGAGAGCGGGTGGCCGTGTGGTCAGCTGTGAAGAAATTCTGAACAGGGAGGAGAATATCATTTCTAAGCCTGTGATAGATGAGAAGAGACCCTTTAGCAAGGACTACAGATTTATAATAGAATCTTGAGAATGGTGGATGCAACATTTCTCTCTTGAACACCGCGGAACAATTGCACATCATCCAGATACTCTACATCTTATGGCTGATACAGATGCTCTACAAGAATGGCCAATAATTTAGAAATTGCAGTAATAGTGGAAAGTAAATACACAAGATCAATTGCATAGAGGGGAGAGATTTATCAGTAAGCTATTATAGCTAAAATGGCCACTAGCTATCTTTCTAAGAACATATACAAAAACCGAACCCCAGCCACGGTTATTAACTCATATTTCACAGATGGAAAGCACCAGTCAAGCTACTCTGTAGTGATCTTCCCAGCAATACTTTCTCATTGGGGGCTTGCCTCATCGACCTGAAACAAATAATGAATTGGTTGATATTTGGTTGCTTTCAGCCTGGACTTTTCTAACCTTTTCCTTGTCAAGACGTGCTCGTCTAACAGCTTCTTGGATCTGGCGATCATGATCCTTCAGCATCTGATCCACGTTCCCTGATGGAACTATCAATGGACCGGAATAGTGAATTTTGTGACCCTTTGACCCATAGCCAAGCTGGATTCAAATTAACATGAATCGCGAATCAGGAACCACAAAAAAAAAAGTCATAAACAATATGCATGACAAGACACAGGCCAAAAGGAAGCAGCAAGGTGGTTAGAAAATTGGTATCAGTCCCCAAGCATTCAGAAGGAAACTTTTAGCAAAATATACACAAAAAAGGAAAATAAAGAAAACTGAAAGTATTTCGAAAACTTACAAGGACTGGATCTTTACTGCTATTTCTTCCATCTTCCTTTTGATGGAAACCTGCAACACCCTGCGACGGATGCCTTGAATCCTGTTGGGTGAAGGATTCTGAGGTTTCTTTGAAGGATCCTGGAAACCTTGCCATTAGTTTTGGAACTTCTGGTTGTGCCAGGCCAGACCTTTCGTTGCGATCTTCAGACAATAAACTCCTCCGTGCTGCCACTAAGCTTGACATTGTTGACAAGTCAGCCCCAGTGGAAATCTTAGGAGCATCATCAGGGTTCCTGCTGGCCTTAGCCCATGCAGCACGGTGAGACAATGGCCCAGAATGGGAAGCTCTCTTATGCTGATGCCCCTGAGGATCCATGTTTGATTCTGCAGCATGAGATGGTCTAGGTGGATCGATTGGAAAGCCAGAAGCAACTTCTTCTGGATGGGGATTAAACTTCTCACTCCGGCTCTTGGAATTTGACTGACCATGTCTTTTCTGTAGTTAGAGGGCAATCCATTAATATAAATTTCAAAAGCAAAATCAAATCAAATTAAATTAAATGGAGTACCAAAAAAAAGAAAGGGAATCAAAAGTTAAAAGAGATCATTCATGAAAATGGAGCAACAAGAAACAATCAGTTATTAGGTGATAATGCTTAAATGAGTCTGGAGCAACTCAAAAGGAGAGAAGTCAGAAGTTGTTCAGTAAAAGAAAGTATGAAATGCTGCTTTCATGGCATGAGGAAGAGAAGAGAGGGAGAGAGAACAGAAGGGAGAATCAATAAAAGATGTCATGTCTCATAAAGTGCCTTTTGTACAAAGCTGTTATTTGAGGTGAAGAATATCAATTTCCATGTGATCAGAATGGAGAGATGGCACATTACTTTATACTTCATTGTTCTGAGAAGAGTGCACTAAGAAGTGTTTTAAGAATTAGTGTTATGCCTGACTTGTTTGCTAGCTTTTTGTAGGATTATAGCAGAGTTAACTTTTTTTAAAAAAAAAAAAAAAACCCTTCCCTCTTCCAACCAATCTTTCCACCATTTGGCTATCCTCAGAGGTTCACCATGTGGCCAGCATGCCTACTAACAACCTCCTAATCGCAATCCTTCCCCAATCAAATATATATATACACATGCAAAAATGTGTCTTGAGAGAGAAACAGGTGTCTTGTAGAAATCACCTGCATTGATAAAACTAGCTCAGCATTGGCATCAGGTGCCGGGACAGCACGAGATTCCCGCCGTCCTCTTCTTTCCATGTCAGATTTCTGGCCCTTGCTTCCTGCTGCTCCTTGTCTGTTAACATGAAAATAAAAATGAGATTGTTAGCAAATTACACCACATTTATAAGTCAAAGATGTCATCAATGATAGAAGGGTGTCATCAATGATAGAAGGGTAACGGACAGATTGGTGGATCACTAAGAAACCCACAATAAGCAATATGAGCCAGGGCGTGGTGGCCAATGTAGTTTCTGTTGCTATAACAGCTCCATTCCTACTGCTACTACTAGAACAAGGGGATTACTTGATAAAGCACCAGGTTGGTCACTCTTCGAACTCGTAAAGCTCTAGAACCAGCACCAGTGATTAGATAGCAACATAAAATTACACTAATAAACATTGCATTCATCTGATGCAGGAGATTCAGTTCTTAAGGCCTTCTAGACAGGTAAGGGCACGCAACTTGTATATTTCCAACACTGCCATGATATAGCTAACATGGCCAAAAAGGAAGTCTTTTAAAGCCTTTTTCTGGGCCTTTTCCAGCATCCTTACAACTAAAGATTAAATGAGCAACTAATGGTAGAGCTGTAAAACAAATTCTGTTCTTTTACAATGTTTACCTTCTAGCTTCTTCATCTCGCATTTTTGCATCGAATTCTTTGCTAGGAGGATACTTGGGAAAGCTTGAAGGATCACATGGAAGCGGCTTGGTTATAAAGAACTGTAAAACAAAACTAAACAAATCAAATACTAACAAACAAAAAGAAGCAAGAAAAATGTAAAATAGAACTATAAATGTTAGTGCAACCTTAGCCAACCATAAAGATCATACTCAACTTGCGTACTTGTTTACTTCTCAAAAAAAAAGTACAATAAAGACTTGCTAACCAATGTTCTGAACCAATATGTTGCATCATATGGATGGTGTTTTCCCAAAATTGTGTGAAGATTACAAATAAATTAGCTATGCTGCTAAAAAACTGTATTATCAAGTAAGAAACTCAAGAAAATAAGATCTGTTAACCGAGCTACATCAAAAAGGTTGACAAATAGCATTGTGCAAAGAAAACATGAAAAGAAGAACATGCACACTCTTGTATATGATGCCATTATTTTTTCAACTGACCAAGTTATTGATGCAGAACCCACCAGTTATATAGAAGGAAGATAGGGAAATGAAGGATGATTCTCTTTTAATTGATCACAGAAAAGAAAAAACTCATCAAGCACCAACTAAAATTCAAATTTGTTCATGGTTGACAAAATTTTACAAACTAAATGTGATACAGCAAAATATAGAAAGTGCATAGGAGTCAAACTGTGGGAATCTTAGAATGAGAACAAGGGGCAGGAATTAAAACCCTGAAAGCAACACATCATCCAGTGACAGATCATTGAAGAAAACTCAACTCAGTACAGTTGCAGGATTGCAACGACAAACTGTCATGCAACAGAAACACAGTCACCATTGAGAAAAATGGCCTTGGATGCTTCTAGGAAGAAACAAAGAAGTGACCTCCAAGTACAGTGATGAAGGCATCAAAGGATTTTGTGCAAAAGATTGGTAGAGTTGATTAGTTGAGGGTCAATACAATGATTAGCACAATCTAAAACACATATGATGTAACTTTAGAGTTGTTAGAATCGCCGAGTACTATAGTGTCTTTTACTGATGGCACCAAGTGAACTTGCATGTTTAACATGATTTAACTTCATCCAACAACATGGAATCACATGAATTGGAAATAAAACAGACTTCAGTCTCCAAATATATTTCAGCGATAACAATAACAGAAATCCTAGACAGAATTATTAGAATGGTTAAATTACAAATGAAAGGAATATTAGATAAAAAGATTTGGAGCACATGTACTACCATGTGCATCAATATAGATCTTCTAACTGAAGCCAATACATTACAGAATAAAAAACAAATATCAACTAGACCATAAAGTTTCATATGGGGAAGCATTTGCAAACAAATTGAGTCACTTTACACGCTAACATCAACCTTCATCTCAACACTTCTCCCCCCATCCAAAAAACACACACTAATCCCCCTAAGAAAATAGGAAAGTTTGGGAAATATAGTTCATGGATGCTTAATACCTCACTCCTCAGTGCAGAAGCTGCAGACCCACGATCTGCAGGATCAATGGAGAGCAGGGTCTCCATAAGAGCTAATGCCGGAGGAGGGAATTCCTTAAATGTATCTGCAACACAGCGTCTATAAGGCTGCTGAGGCTTAAAGATAGTTGCATGAGGCAACTTTGATTTTCTCCAATAATCTTCAGAAGGTGAGCCACACAGCTTGAAAATTTTATGCAGCTGCTCCACCTACAAGGCAGAGGCACACAAATTGATCATCAATATTTTATGTAGCTATACTAATGTCGTTTATAAAACTTACAGACAATAAGATAGCAGAATAAGGATACAGCATCTCAAGATAATTATTCGCTCTTTCAATATTTTCTTTTCTTGTTGTTAAATCCTTTTTTCTTTTTCTTGTTATACGATCTTTGCAAAAGGATAAAAAGGAATTCCAACAAATCTGAGATGTCATGTCTCTTTTTTTTGTGGTCTCTTTAAAATAAAATTTTAATAGATTGAAACGAGGCTAATCAATAAAATTCTATTCTTACTCCTATTGAATAATCCCCTCATTGTTTCCTTTAAACAAATTTATAGAGAAAACAAGATACCTTCCGAGGTTAAAGCATTCATTAAGACAATGGTTCCCTACGACCAATACCCACAACTTGTCAGAGCTAAGAACTCACAAGGTATTTTCAACTCGTGTTTGTGTTATGTGTTTTAGTAATGAAAAGTGCAAGACCTTGTTTCTTGCATTGCCCAACAGCTTGCAATACATGTGATTGAGTTTCTAAACGATGAAGAGAACTAGGAAGTTCTGTGTAGGGTGGAGAAGATGTTGATGATCCATTTAGTGGATTTTTTTGCAGGCAGGATGTAATTCAGCAATCTTTCAAAGTAATATCCACTTGACAATTATCATGGGATGAAAATTTGTTTCTGGCAAATAATTAGTTCAAAATTGTACTCAGAATCATGGCCCATGAAAAGCAATCTGCATTGCAGCATTTTATCACATTTAAGAGAAACAATCTGTTTGGAGGAAAACCTGAAAGACAAATTTTTCTCTCAGGAATAGAAAAGGAAAGGTACCTCAGTTCTCCCAGGCATAATAGGCTTGCCTGCATACAATTCAGCAAGTATGCAACCTGTACTCCACAAATCAACAGAAGTCCCATAGTAGGTAGCTCCAAGTAGAAGCTCAGGAGGACGATACCAAAGAGTCACAACACGACTTGTCAGTGGCTGAACATGAGCAGGATCATAAAAACTCGCTAGTCCAAAGTCTGCAATTTTTAAGATACCATTGTTGTCAATTAATAGGTTGGAACCCTTTATATCACGGTGCAGAACACCACGGCTGTGACAGTGATCAAGTCCTCGTAAAAGTTGTTGCATGTAACATTTCACCTGCCAGCATATACATATTAGACCATAACATCCAAAGCATGGTCATGTACGATTGACAATTTACACACATGTATGATCTTAGACAGTAAGAAGCATGTAAAACTTGCACATGTATCATGGAAAAACGCAAACATACATTAAATAAGAATCTGTTAGAACAAAATTGCCATAATTACCTGGGCTTCTGTAAACTTCAGACCAGGGTGTGCGGCTAGCCCAGCCAAATCATGCTCCATGTATTCAAACACAAGGTACAAGCTGCAAGACATCCTTGATGTAACTAGACCTTCTAACTTTATTACATTAGGATGGTCAAGCCTACGCAAAATGTGAATTTCCCTGGCCATGAAGCGAACGCTCTCAGGTTCCAGGTTATCAAATCTTACTTTCTTCAAAGCAACAATCTTCTTTTGATCAAGGTCACGGGCCCTATAAACATTACTGTAGGTTCCCTGGCCAATCTGCATTAACATAGAAATCATCAGATGAGGGAACCAATACCTGCGAGCAGGTAATCTCGGTCCAAAGAGGACACCAGCAGATAAAAAGAAAAGGGAGGGGGAGAACCATTCTACGAGCACTTGTAAGTTGTAAGAACTGGATAGAATGATGTGCGGATGTCGCCAACACAAAATTATAGAAGAAAACGTGCAAATAGAAGTCCATGGTATCCAACAAGAAATGCACAAAAGCAAACCTGGCCCCTGCCCTACCTTAAAGAGTAAGAAGGTAGAGGGGGCAGGGTACAAATTTAAACATTTAGACAAGCGGATTCATGCAAATTGCTTCATCCATCAAGACTAGATGTTTGAAAAAGTTCCGCCAAATTAACCAAAACAGAATACCAGAAGTGCAGAGCGAGAAACCCCAGATATTTAAGCTGTTAACGTGCATCCACTTCTTAAATTATGGTGTAAAATTAACAAAGCATTTTCAACTACAAGTTATATGCTGTCCGTCAATATGAAAGCCTAGGCACACTAAAGCTAATTGATTGGCAGCTTATCAAAACTGGACCCAGTTTATATTCATTGTGCTTATTTGGAAGGATAATTACCTCAACATCATGAGTATTCCATTAAGTAAAGTGAAAACAATGGCACATCTCTATGAATGACTGTCACTTCTCGAATACTCCCCAATACTCAATAGCTTTTAAATTCTCAGAATCACCTCTTACAGTTTCTCAACACTCTCGGACTCAAAGAAGGATAATTCCACTTTTCTGATATCACAATCTAGCCAAATAAAAAAATTCTAGCTGTAAGAAAATCATTCAAACCTTTAAGCATCACTAATTCCTATTGTCAAAGCAAGTTGCCGCAGACAATCCTATAACTACTAATGTCAACTTTCTAATGTCTAGTCTGGATCATGCTTTTTTATATGACACGACTTAAGCTCTCACTTATAATTGAAATCATCATGGTGGACTAATATGAGACAGCTAGCGAAGGTCGCTAACGATTTGGTTTTGCAGCACATCTGAGTTGTTGTTCTCCCTTGTAAATGGAGTTGTGGCAACTCATGTTGTTTGGTGTGTGTATGTGTGTGCGCATGGAATTTGGGGCTTTGCAGGTTAGAATTCGAGGTGGATTCTGCTATAATGGCAGCAACTCTAACTACGACGTATAGGAAAATGTCATTTTGGTGGATCGTTTGAGTTGAGACAGTATATTAATACACAACAAGATGTTCGTATGGGCCAAAACTTTTCCCAAGGAAAATACATGTTGATTGACTAGCTAATCTTGCCATCTTGGAGCTGTAGTCAAGCATGTGATATCGGGTGACTCTGAGTAGTCAGGTGTGAGTCTACCACAACTAAATGAGGATCTACCCAAGACAAATTATGTTGATGGCTTGACAAATGCATTTATGGACTAGTGGAACAGGTGTAAACCCAAGAGGAGACTTGATCGCATCAGATCAAAATAACAGCTCAAAAAAACCATAACTTTTGATCCGATTGTTGGATTGCGCTTCAATTTTTTTAAGGAGTCTTTGGATGCCATTTCCCATATAGTAGCCATTGCATCACTATATCTTCGAACCTTTAGATATCAAAATTTTTGCTGAGGCCCTTCGTTTTGGCTGTTTTTGTGATTTCTCTAGTTATTTTTGGGTTTCATGCTATTTTTTAATTTTATGCTTCTTTACTTTGAAATTTTGGATTTTAACTCTTTCATATTCATAATGTCTCAAGCCTCCCAAAACTCAACAGTTCGCAGGCCTCCTAGATCCAACTAAACTGAACTTCCAACTAACATTTATTAAGAAGTTATCAAGTTCAAAGAATCATCATTAACCGCATGATTCATGATTCCTATGTGTGTTAAAATGAGCACTGTAGAACTTTTATGCATGTTATTAATGAGTCTTCATGCATTTTTCACCACCTTGTTTATTTATAAATATAAATAACAAGCAAACACACGGAAAAATCTCAGGGTAATGTCAACTAATACCCAAAAAAAATGAAATAGTTCCATGGATTTTCTAACTGATTTCATGCTAAGGCAATAAAATTTGACAACACAAGATATATCCAATGCAAGCAAACATGAAAAATGCTAAAAAATGTAGAAGCACAAACAGGTTCTCGTTCTAATTAGCAACTGTCAAATTGTTCATTACACTATCCCCAATCGAAGTGTCGTAAGGATGTCCTTCAATCATTCAGTTTGAATTGCTAAATTTTGAAAATCATAAACTGGATCTTGTTTGTAATGAAGCTGCGCTTACAAAAATACATCTCAGAATTGGACTCGGGGATTTTTTTGATAAAGTTAGTTTAAAAAAATTGATCCTCAGTAATTGAAAGACCTGTATTTGAATGGAAAAAAAATTGAGATTTAACAACACAAACAGAATGAAGAAAAGGGCATACCTTATCTAGCTTCTCAAATGAATCTGCACGCCGTGGCAACCAACCTTTGATTGCTTCTCCAGCTACAGCAGCTAGCCAGGAAGGCCACCCTGCTGCAACCTGCTCCCCTTCAGTAGCTTTCGGTATGCTGCCCATCCCTGGGTGGTGAACAACAGCATACTCTGACTTGTCCCTCTTCCTCTCAACGTGCTCGCCCCCATGCACTCTAAGAGATCCATTCACTTGCTTATCAATCAACATTGTCCTACCATCATTACCATCACATCGATCTTTCGCTCTATATGCTTCCTCCCTCCTTGAAGAGGTGGCCCTTGATACCCTCAAGTCAGACGACGCCTTACTGGAGAGCCTCTCCCTTGGACTCTCTTTGCTATCCTCAATTGCAGAGGGTTTACAGCAAAGGCAACCCATTATGCACCTAAACCAGCTCCAAAAACGCCCTCCTCCTTTAGAATCAATAATTACCCTTCAAAATCCTCATCTTTACACTTCTATCCTCTTCTTCCATTCCCATTTTCATACAATTAAATAATACTTGCCTAGAAAATAAGCATTTAGAATAAATAACGTAACATCCACCCCAAAAAGAACATAAGCAAAGATAGAAACTTTACACAATATCTTAACTCTGCCTCAATGACTGCTCTTTTGCAATGAAACTTCCATTTTCTTATCAAATCCACCGACTTCTAGTCCAAAAAAGAAGAAGAAGAAGAAATGAAACAGACTTTCTCCACCAACCAAACTAAAAGTTTTACCGAAAAATGTAAAAACCAACAACAACCACCACCTTCACTCCAACAACAAATTAAGAATCACAACCTAAAAACTAAATACCTTGAAAATGCCATGCCTGGTCTTTTCAGCTCTCAAGCGAGGTGATTCAAAACCCTAAACAAACTCACAGTTTCACTACAAAGCAAACCCTAAGAACCCAAATTTCATTAAAAAAATCTGAAACATGTAAAGAACTGGAAACACTTCAAAATAAAGCATGCACCTCGAAAATGGAAAGTAAAATAGGAATAAACACAATTGTGAGATGAGAATTGTAAACCCTAGAGAGAGAGAGATCTGAGGCACCGAGATTTGATTGAGAGAGGGAGAGTGGAGTAAGTGTGGAGAAGATGAGAAAAAATAAATTGAAAACGAAAATAAATGTGTAATAAAATAAATAAATGTGAAAGTTATTATTATTATTATTATTGTAAATTTAATTAATGCCACGGCGCGTAAGAACAGACAGGCTTTTTGAGAAGACAAGACTGAGGACTGAAGTGAAGACCCCGATGCGTAAAGACATTCTCGTTTTTGTGTCTTCTGCTTTTGCCACGCGCTCTGTTTCTGTGGAAAGCTGTTTTCCTTAATTTCCCTTTTTAAAAAGATATTTCCATTTTTTTCTAACAGTATCAAATATTTCTTTCCTCTGAATGTGGTCTGAATTATCCATATCTTAACAATTGTTTTGACGAATTATTTTTAATCTTTTAAGATTTATAAGAATATATGAAAAATAAACTCATTTATCATTTTCTGATGCCTTATTTCATTAAATATTTTTGCTATCAATATTCCATATCCATACATGATTGCATAAAATAACAAAAAATAAAAGAATATATTAACAAGAGAAGAAGAATTACAAAAAAAAAAAAAACAATTAACTTCAATGAAACGTTTATGTGCATCCACGTAACATTATATTTATGGTAGTGCACACTCAATCAATGTGATAGCATCTTAATTATAGGCTATTAGGTGTATATTTATTTTTGTATTTTAAAAATATATTTAATAAAAAATTTTAAAAATATATTTTTATTTCTTCAAATAAATATTTTTTAGTATTTTTATTTAATTTGAATCTGTTAGTATTAGAAATAATTTTTAAAAAATAAAAAAATTATTAATTTGAAACATTTCTAAATAAAAAATGCTTTTAAAAAAACACACATTTTAATACCTTATTATCTATTTGGATGGGAGGCAGGTGTGATTATATTTTAAAATGACTATATTTTTGAAAAACCTCACTCTACCTCTCACCGAAACACAACAGAACAGAAATATTAATATAAAATTGCACGTATTTTATTTATAATTAAATGTTTTATGTTTTTTATATAAAAAATATATATATTTATAATTAAAAAAAATCCCCACCGCCCTGGTAACAAACAAGGCCTCCAAGCTGTATTGGAACTCGTTAATAAATGCTGTTAGGTGAGGGAACGGCCATCCAATTCATCCTCGCACGTACAAACTTGTGCACCAATTTGATGGCCCCACTCAAAATAATTACCCTTTTTATTATATTAATCTTAGTAAGTTGAATAATCATGTGGGTATTGAATGATTTTTTTTTTGGTAATGCTGATTTTAATGGTACATCCATCATGATCATCTATCGATTTTATTAAGTGGGTCCCTGTGGTTGACATTATTCTTCGGGTGATTTGAGATTTTTTTGACTTCAGTGAGTCATCAATGTGGGCGGCGGGTTTTAACCAGCCAGCCCAGCACCGATGAGAAAATGGTTCGACGCTGTGATTTGGAGATGCCCTTTGACATTAATTTATTAGAACACTCAAGGATGTGGCTAATTAAGCGCCGGTTTAGCGATCACTAATTCAGTTTTAATTTTGGTTTTTAAGTGTTTGGTAATGGTTTAAAAGCTATTATCTACTCCTTTCCATGGGTTATTTTTACAAGTTATAATCTATGATTTTCCAAAACATACAATCATAGCTAAGAGTTACAATTTTCCTAAACATGCCATGAATAAAACACTATTATTTACTTGTTTTGTATTTTTTGTATTTTTTTCAATTTTATTATTTGTTTTGAAAATTAAATTTCATAAATTTTTTTAATTTTCTTTGTGTTGTGTTATATATTGATTTCAAGGATTTAATTTTTTTCCTCGATTTCAACTTTTAACTACATCTATCAGATGTTTTGTAATTTTTTCAATTTGTTTTTTATAAATTTATCCTTACTGTCTCAAGTTATGGGTTTAATATGTTGACTTTAATCTTTTTTGGAGGTCATTTTTCTAATTATATTTTTTTTATTTTATCCTTCAACACTGAGTTGGTTAATAATTAAGTTTCGTAATTTATTTCGATTGTTTTCTATAAAGTTTTATCGATCTCATGACCCGGGTAATGGATTTAGCAAATTGACCCGAGTTGATTCTGTTTTTGTTAATTAGGCTTCATACTTTTTTTTTCATTTTCATTTTATGATATTATTTTGATCTCATGACCTAAATTCAAGTTTGGCAAGTTGTCCCAGGTTAACTCGGATCATTTTTTTAAATTATTTTTTAATTGATTTTGTTTTTCAATTTTATCCTCTAACAACTTAATCTTATTTTTTTTGTTTGTTTTTTTTTTCAATTTCATTAATATTAGATTGTTTGAGAATTGAGTTTTGTATTTTTTTAACTTGCTTTTATGAAATTATCTCAGTCTCGTATATTTAGTTTTTTTATTCTTTATTCCAACCATCAACATTGAATATGTTAGAAACTAAACTTCATAGTTTTTTATTTACTTTTTATGAAGTTATTTTTTGTCTCGTGGCCTAGGTCGTTGGTTTAATAGGTTAGTCACATGTGACTTGAGTTGTTTTTTTGTCTTTTTTTAATTGATTTTTTTATTTCATCCTTCAACGTTAATGTGGTTGGAAAATAATCTTTGTAATTTTTTTATTTGATTTTTACAGGGTTATCTCGATCTCATGACCTGCATTGCGAGGTTGATAGGTTGACTCGGGTAGTTTCTCTATCCTTTTTTTAATTTAATATTTTTTTCAATATTATCTTTTAACATTTGATTGATTAAGAATTGAGTTTCATAATTTATTTTGATTTACTTTATATAAGGTTATCATTATATCATGACTTAAATTACAGATTTAACAGTTTAACTTGGATTAATCTAATATATCATTGTTTTAATATTTAAAAAGATATATATCATACAATATATCACTGTATTAATATTTTTTAAAAATATTATTGACTATACATCATAGTTTGAGTTAATAATTAATTTTTTATTAGAAAATATGCTAATTACCCTTGGGTGGTTTTTTACATTACAAAAACTAATCTGACCTGTGGTATATCACAGGTCAATGATCGAGTCTCCAGCTAGAATCCGTGACATAAACTGGAATGTATTTACATTGCTCACAAAAATTTGTCAACTAGATCGATAAAGTGGTAGTTAGAGGGTTGGACTCCTGTTTCTATCAGAAAATGACCGTCGTCTGGCTTGTCCCCCACTGTACAATCACCGGGCTCTTCACACGCAAGTGCGTGTTTGTAACTGTAGAAAGATGTTTTTTAAAATAATTTATTTTTAAAATATATTTAAATAATTTATTTATATTTTTTTAATTTTTAAAATCAATATAAAAAAAACTTTTAAAACAATATTTAAAAAAGTGCTCAGCAAATGGGATATTTACCCCCACCCCAAATGTTATCCGATTCTTTATAGAATATCAAACAAATAAAGTTTCAACTGAGCTCTTCATATACGGGATATTACTTTATTGACCTTTTTAAAATTGCTTTTTAGTTATAGAAAGCAAGGACCTGTTTGATTCAAAGTATACTGGTTCTGGCATAATTTTATCTGTAGAACTTGATTGGATAATGTTTGATAGGTTGAGACCTAATTGCGAATTGTTTTTGTTTGAGGACCTAGTTAAGAATTCCATGACAATTGAGGGACAAATATATCCTTCTCCGTTATATTTATTGAAACTTTTACTGGGTCTTAAATCACATGCTGAATCCATCCTGGATTCTCTTCTTTGTTATAAAACTTAACTAGTAATATATTTATTTTTTAGAGATTATTAATTTAAGTTTTATAAATTTCAGAGTATAATTATTAAATTTAAAATTTATAAAATTAATTGAGATATATATAAACTGACCGGTACCACATATTAAAAAATTCCCCAGAAATATATATAAAGAGAATCTCCTCATTATTTTTATACAAGCATATAATGAATGTTCCGTGACTTTTCCCAACCCATGCAATAATTCAAACTATTAGGAATTGTGAAGTTCTAATACCACGTGATATGAATAATAACAAATTATAACTAAATTTTTTTAAAGATTAAGAATATAATAATTATAGAAAAACATAAAAACATTTAATTTTTATACAATTTGCAAAAAAACTAATAGGAAATATAAAAACTATTTTCTTCAAATAGAAAAAAAAAAACTAGTGTTTTTAGGGAGTGTAGCGTGGTGGCAAAAGGCTTGAGATCTGCACAACAAGTCTCGAGTTCGAGTCAGAGTGTGCGCCTCTTGTAAGAGCTTGGGACAGCCGTGGTTTTACTCACTCACCTGAGCCCACAAAGTGCGCTTTCCAAGAAGTGGGGTTTTCTCGAATCCAAAAAAAAACTAGAGAAACATAATAATATAATATAAGAAAGTAAAAATTAAAAAAAAAGAGTAAGAAGAGTATTTATTTTCCTTAAAAAATTATCGGCCTATGTCAAGGACTTTGTGTTATATCAAGACGGAACAAGGATTATATAGGAAACTAGATGACATGGACACGAGGCAAGTCATGGTCGGTCCATTGGAGGTGCACATAAGACCTGTTGCCAAACAATAGTTGTCCGTGTCCAAAAAATAATGAACAGTTTATCCATTTGAAAAAGCATACATGAAATTCATGGCAGTGTCTTCTGTGATCGAGACAAGGAGCAAGTTAATGGGACCCTTCCAAGCCTAGGCAATGTTTCTTGTCTGGTCCATCTTTTTCGACATTGTATTATACATGTCTCCACGGAGTTCAGCACCAGGCGAGGCTCCTCGTCAGCATAGGTATTCGACACTTTGTATTTTAGTTACCAAACTCTATTATTATATTCTGCAGTATCTCATTAATTTTTATGGTTATAGTTTAAAGTATTTTATATTTAAAAATATATTAAAATAATATTTTGTTTTATGTTATTAAAATTATTTTAAACACTAGTATATAAAATGATTTAAAAATAAAAAAATATCTTTAAGTAAAAAAAAAAGAATAATTTTTAAATTTTAAAAAAACATGATTTCAACTGTGTTCCCTGTATAAATAATGAGGTGGATTCAGTAAATCTTTTTATGACTGTTGGTTTTTTTAAAATAATATTTTTAAAAATTTTTCATATTTTTTTTATTATTGGTAGATGAAAAGTCGTTTTCAATTGATTTTTTTATTTTATTTAAAGAAAAGTACTTTTTTAAAAAATATATATTTTTTAGAAGTTGTAAAAAATTAAAAAATAACTTATTATATATTGATTATATCAACTTTAATCATCAATTTTTTATTTACTATATATATTGTTTGGAGGTTTTTTTATTTTTTTTTTAATTTAATCATTCATTATACTCCCAATTAAAAATTATTTGTCTAATTTGCATATGTTGTAAAGTGCTTTGATCAAATGTATCAAAATAAACTTCAATATGTCCTGAAAACATAATTTGTAATACCAAGTAATTGTTAATCTTTCGCTTACACAAGCTAGCAAAGTGAGGAAAATTCTGACTACGATAAATTGGTGTTATTTTGGCATCTTGGATGAATCCCTCGACGACGACGTATAAAATGGATGAAATATTTAATGGAAGTAGTGGATGAGAGGTGACATTGTCTAGATCAATTGTGTATAATATATATATATATATATATATACAACAAAAAAATATTATTACCATCACAGTCCAAATGAGTTTTATATATATATTGAATTTGCTTGCGAGGGTTGTTTTGACTTTCCCCTTTTAATAGCACAATAAAATAACTAAATTGTTTTTAAATTTAAATTATCTTTAACTTAAGTCTAGTATGTTTTTTTTTTTAATTTTTTCATCATGATTTCTTTTGTTATTATTGAGTTGGATCAGAGGCAATTTGATGTTTTACCAGATTTTAAATATCATTTAATATTAAAAAGTGGATGACTTTGTGTTGTTCATGCAAAGAATCGTGGTTTCGTCTGCGCTCTTTGAACGATATGTACAGCGTTGTTCGATAGTCAAACATCATCTTTCGTGACAATATTTGAATTTTCATGACAATCCCTCCATCCCGCGTTTTCAAAGCAAATTCTTTCATTCTTTTCTCTCTCCTTTTCATTTTCTGCATCCAACCCTGCAAATTAATCAAGATTATTGAATCCAATATAGTCAATGACCACTCTTAAATTTCCCTTGTTTATTTAAAAATGTAATTGTTGTCTAAGCATTTTTTTTATGTTGAAAAAAGTTTGAGCTAACCTGTTGCATAATGCGAGCCACCAATCTAGTAACATAGACTAATTAAAGAGGGGAATTCATTGTTATCCTCCTCATGTATCAATTCACATATCAATGTTCACTCAAATAATGATATGTTTTTTTCCCTTTTCTTTGCCTTTTAAATTTAGTTTTTTTTGGTCAATTTAATAATTTAATATTAGGTTTTATAGGGATCGAGTTCATGATATTTTTTATTTTTTATTTTTTATTTATAAGGTTATTCTAATATCATGACCCGAATCATAAGTTTGGCAAGTTCACTTGGTCAACTTGGGTTCTTTTTGTCCTTTTTTTTTAATTATATCATTTAATGTTAGGCTTATTAGGGATTAAGCTTCATATTTTTTTTCTTTCTATAGGGTTATCCTGAAATTATGACCTGAGTCACAGGTTTGACAGGTTAACTCAGTTAACTTGGATTTTTGTTATGTTCTTTTTTAATTGATTTTTTTTCTGGTTTCACACTTCAATGTTGGGTTATTTAAGAATTAAGATTCACAATTCATTTTAGTTTATTTTCTATGAGATTAGAATTCTAATCTCATTACATAGGTTCTGAGTTCAATATGTTAACCTGGTTGACGAAGGTTTTTTTGCAATTATTTTTTTTCAATGTTATCCTATAACATATGGTTGATTGAGAATTATAATTTATAATTGGATTCAATCTATTTCTGTGAAAGTATTCCAGTCTCATGACCCAAGTCACGAGTTTGATGGGTTAACCTCGGTTGACTTATATCATTTTTTTTATTTCATCATTTAATATTTGATTGATTGACAATTGGGGTTCATAATTTGTTATTACGGTTTCATGACCTGAGTCATGGATTTAACAGGTTAACCTAGGATAACCAAGGTCAATCCAATATGTTGTTGTCTTATTTTTTTTAAAAATGTCATCTTGAATTTTTCTCGATTCAAATTATATTTTTATCGGCCATCCAAGTTGTTTTTAGACCCATGAAGTTGACCGAGTTACATCAAGTCATTCCCCACATGATTTAAAATCTTTTTTCTACTAGAAATTACATTAGTAATTCCTTAATATTTTTATTTATGTTTTTTTTTTAAATTGATCTGAACCACAACGTAGCGCGAGTCAATGATCTAGTTTTTTCTATTCACTATAGAATGCTACCAGCCCCATGCCTGCACTTGAATATGGCTCCGATAAATGTTTTTTTATCAACTTAAAAAAAAATACAATGATTGTCAATATCTTTTACATCATCTAGAGAAAATGTAATGGTGAAGTGAAAAGATAATAAGCGTTTAATAGAATGTGAATCCTATGTGCTAATATGTCAAATATAATATTATTTGTTAAATCATAACAAAATCTCAAATAGTTTTTTCTATATTTTTTAAAAAATTAATCTAACCTGCTAATCGATGACTTAATTTGAAAACCTCTCAAACTTATAACTCAGGTCATGCATCTCATCGGATGTAATAATCTTTATACACACACACATACACACACACACACACACGAGATTATTTTTTATTTTTCTTATAAGCAAACAAAGCCTAGCCTTTGCTAACCCCTTAATGGAGTCACCATTCCATCACAGAGACATCTTGATGAGTTGGTTGGGACTCGATATGGGTATAATAAAAAAATTCATTATTTAGTTTTATGGTAACTAGGAACATTTTCTAGACTTTTGAGGTTCGAGGTAAGAGATTGGTTATATATAAAAAAGATAACAATCACCCTATATATACCCTAGAGAAAATATAACGGTGAAGTGAAAAGATAATAAGCGTTTAATAGAATGTGAATCATATGTGCTAATATGTCAAATATAATATTATTTGTTAAATCATAACAAAATCTCAAATAGTTTTTTCTATATTTTTTAAAAAATTGATCTAACCTGCTAATCGGTGACTTAATTTGAAAACCTCTCAAACTTATAACTCAGGTCATGCATCTCATCAGATGTAATAATCTTTACACACACACACACACACACACACACACACGAGATTATTTTTTATTTTTCTTATAAGCAAACAAAGCCTAGCTTTTGCTAACTCCTTAATGGAGTCACCATTCCATCACAGGGACATCTTGATGAGTTGGTTGGGACTCGATATGGGTATAATAAAAAAATTCATTATTTAGTTTTATGGTAACTAGGAACATTTTCTAGACTTTTGAGGTTCGAGGTAAGAGATTGGTTATATATAAAAAAGATAACAATCACCCTATATATCTTACCTAAGGTAAATTGTTTATATATATATATATATATATATATATATATATATATATATATAATAAAAGGTACCCATTATGTGTACATGCTAAAAGTTTTCCTAAACATATATACGTGTTTTTCATTTGAAGGTAAATGCCTATTAAGACCTAAGACAAATGACTTTGGACTAAGTCTAGCAACAAGACTCAATTCTCACTTCTAGAATATAGGCATTGAACCCGATAAGATGATAATGATTAATTGAGCTTTGACCTATCTTTTTTAATTATTCCTGAGATGGGCCCAAAGATCGCTACTCTCACTCAATGTGCTTTTATAGGGTCACATTAACCCAACCTTATTAGTTCATTTATAACAACAGGGAGAAGTATATCACAAGACCTAAATATTCACAAATTAAAAAAAAAACAATAACCAAGTAATATTTACAAGCATACACTGTAAAATGAATATATATATATATATATATATATATATATATATATATATATATTAAAAAAACCAACAATAAAGATTCAACTTCTAGAGGACATGACCCTTGTAAGGATCTTATCATCCATGAGTGGGTTATTTGGTAAAAAAACAAAAAAAATATTATTTTTTACATAAAATAACAAAGACTCATCTTGTAGTAACATATAGTGGACAATATCCTTTTAAGAATATTATTGCCTTTGGATTGGTTCTTTGGTAAACAACAATTGATATATATCTAAACAATCAGATAAGAAAAGAATCATTAAACATCATTATTCAACATAAGTTGCACAACGGCAAAATATAACATTCACTTATAAAAACATTAACAACACATTGCAAATTATTTAAAACAAAATAAATCAATGTGTTTGAGGTTTAAAATTGACATTTAGAAGTTGCTAAATTTGTCTTGAAACTGCTAGAACTGAACCGGATAGTAGTGGCGTGTGTACTCCACATGGTAACATATATAAGCGAGTTGTGGAGTGGTAGGGTATGGGCTTCACTCACTGATACTAAACCTGTAAAAAAAACCATAGAAACAATATGCTTTGAAGGTTGAGTTTTAGTGTGTGTTGATTGATAAGATTATGGGTTGTTTTATTGGTTGATTTTTATGGTTTAAGGTTGAAATTTGTGGTTGATTTCAAGTGAAAGAGGTCTAAGTTGATAGTGTTACTTAGAGCTATGAATTTATTAAACCAATAAAAAATAAATAGGTTAGAGTGTTGGAAAACCTGGTGGGTCTACTAGGCCAAAGTTAACTTGAGGAGTGAGGTTGGTTTGGCCTAGTGGTGGTGTTTTTGTTCAGTGTGGCTAGTTGTTGATGATGGTGTGGTACTCGATGAAGTGGATTCTAAAGGTTGATCGACAGCAAGTGAGATTGTCTTCTTAGGTAAAGGTGATAGAGACTAAATCAAATATGAGAGGTTAGTGGTTAGAAAGACATGGATAATAGCATACGCCTGTTCGATGGTAGTAGAAGATGATGTAAGAGTTTTTTTAAAAAATATTTTTTGTAGTTAATTTTATTTTTTTATTTTTTTACTTTCTTATTTATTATTATTAGACTTTTATAGTTTTCATATTTGAAGTGAATAACTTTTCTATTTCTATTTTCCTATTAAGTTATAATAGAGTTTTTTTATAGTTTTTCTATATAAAGGATTGTGATAGCTTTTGGCAAGGGAGAATTAGATTAATAAAAATTAAATATTTTAAATGTCTTTCTATAATCATGGTGTTCTTGATCTTTGAGGGTTTTAACTTGTAACAAATCTCGTTATCCTTCGTTTTCATATACATTAGTTGATATCAGAGCCTAACAATTCTTTGATGGTTTTGGTTGGAGGTCATAGATGACATGTATTATAGATCAATAATTATTGGTGGTTAGTTGTTGTATGTTGTTGAATAATTATGATTGAAAAAAGTTATAGAACAAAGCGTACCTATGGAAGAGAAGATGAGGGGTTCCTCTTCATGAAAAAGATGTCTATGAACAAATGTGTTACTTTTTTTTTGATCAAATGTAAGAATATATTATAGATCAAAAGTAACAATGCTGAAAAACAGCGAATACAAAGAAAATATATACAGATAGATCAAACGAAGGGACAAGCCCCTTGTAACCATCTAAAAAAACACCTGAAAACAAACAAACCGCAACCAAAGAAAATAAAAATCCAGGAAACGGCCACAACAAATTATAACTACAAGTCAATCTCTTCCATGCAGCAAGAGCATCGCAACTACCAACCATCCAAGCAAAAAAACAAAGAAGTATCTCATCCATGCAGAGACGAACCATCATCCATAACGGAAGCAATCGTTGAGGCTTTATCATGCAGGGATGAAGAACTTTCAGCCATCCATGTAGAGACAAATGTGTTACTTTTATTTGCATTAGTTATTGTTATTGAAAAACTTAGTGGTAGGATTTACGATGAGATGACCTGAACAAAAATATTGTGTTGGGAATCCGTGATGGAGCGCCTTGCATAAAGGTGTTAGGGATCTTGATGGATGACCCACACACAAAGGATATTTATGGATGGTTGTTGTTGATCGAGGTTTGCACTTGAGGACGAGTTCCTTAATTTTGAGAGGCTGATGCATGAGTTTGTTTTTAGAAAAATAAATATTTTTCTTAGTTAATTTTATTTTCTTCTATTTTTATTTTTCTATTTAGTATTATTAGGCTTTTATAATTTTTTTATTTGAAGGGAATATCTTTTTTATTTTTATTTTACTATCCAATATTAATAGGATTTTTTTAGTTTTTCTATATTAAATGTTGTAATGATTTATGATCGGTAGAGACATGAATGAATAAAATTTAAATATTTTAGATATCTTTTATGATCATGTTTTTAATTTTTAAGAGTTTTCACTTCTAATAATTAATAAGTAACAACAACAATAATAATATCAACACTAACAATATTTATTTAATTTAATGTATAATATAATTTACTGTATTATATAATTGTGTAATATTATAATTATAATTGTAGGGAATGTAATATTGTAGGAGATTTTGTTAATATTGACTCTTCCATGAATAACTTATGTAAAGGAACAGTATCAAATCAACTAAGTATTTTTTAGTATGGTAGTTTTTATAAATACAGTTTAATACAAATAAATTTTTTTAAAATTATAAATTATAATTTTTTTAAACCAAAATTTTACAATAATCTAATATGAAAATCAGATTTAAACAAAGAAAAACAAACAAATAATTTTTAAAATTATCATCGATCTAAAACACATCTCCAGCCGCGACTAAACAAGAAGAAGATGCGCGCACAGACACAACTGTAAAAACGGAAAGATCAACAACAAAAACCCAATTAAGATAAGCTCAAAAGGAATTTAATTTGAGTTTCAAATCTAATTTTCGGAGGCAAACCCATCTCTAAAACTCTCTTCTCGGGGTGTTTAAAGTCTCTCCTTTTTCTTTTTCTTTTTTTTTTGTTTCTATTGTTGTTGTCGTTATTTGTTGGCTAATGTAGGTTGCCCTTTTTGTTAAGGTTAAGGTTGAGGTTTTGTTTTCTTTAGTTTGGTATCAGAATACTATTGTGAATCAATTTCTCATGCAATTCCATTGATTGGAAGAATAGAATTCCCTTTTATCCCTAGAAAAAAAGGTCAATTAATAGGTTATCATTGCATTTGCGATTTCAGGGTATTTGATATTTTCTTTAAAATTTTTAAACTGGGTTTTGTTTTTAGCTGTAGCTTGGTGGGTTAAGTTTTAGACCCTGATTTTGAGGAAACAAAGAGTTTTTTTCTTTTTCTTTGTGTGCGTGTGTGGGGTTTTTGATTTGTCTTTGCATAAAAGATAAGAGGAAAGAGAGGAGAAGTGGAGTTTTGGGTATTACAAATCAGGAGTAGTCGGTTTTGGTTACTGAGAGAGAATGAGTTTTGTAGGAGAAAAGGAGACATGAAAAGTGGGATTATTGTGGGTCTAGAGGTACAATGAATGGAGGGTCATTAGGTCAAAGGGGGAGCTATGGATCGTTGCTGTGTGATGGAAAATCATCAAATAATGCACGAAAACCATCTTCGAAAATGCTGCCAGTTAGTTCAAGGGAGAAGGAACGGGTTCTCCTGGGTATTACCCGGTGTTTGGGACGTAGAAGATTTGCAATGTTGCTCTTGGTTTCACTTGCTCTCCTAGTTTTCATCTGGGGTTCCTTTACAGTCACCAAAGGTATGGTTCCAAACATGTATCTTTTTCCTATATAGTAAAATGTTTTAGTGATTTAGGTAATTGTTTGTTCAAGCTGTACGTATGTTTTGGTACTGATTCTATTAAGTTAATCACAAGAGGATGAAATATTTATAATTACTAGGGAATGACGGAGTAATTAGGCACTTATATATTAGTTCCAGTTGCCTATACTGTACTCACTAGAAAAGATAAATTGTAATAGTTCTCAATTGGAATGTTTAACTTTATAAGCATCTTTTTATTCTTCCTGTTGTTTGAATTGGAATGTTTATTCATTGTTCATGGCTTGAGAGCAGCTGTGCCACGCAGAAAAGAAAGGGAAAAAAAAGAAAGAAACAAGAAATAAAGAGGAGGTACTGCACGAATTCTGTTCCCATATAGGTGCAACCTTAAGCGACTAATGACCTTGTTGCTATTAGTTCTCATTCTATGCTAAACCATTTATAGGAAAGCTGACAGCCAAATAATATCTCTTCTTCTTCTTGTTTTTTTTTGTCTCTATTTTCAATCTTGAGAGGAAAGCATACAAAGACAAAGTCATCGTCTTGACGTAAAAATAAGAGATAATCAATTGATTATAAACATTGATCAGATTGAAAGATTCTGTTATTTAGTTATTTTCTGCATTTGAGCAATGAAGTCAAAGTCCTGAAACACTTGGGATTTTTACTGCTATTTGTTTTTAGATTTGGTTGAGGCAATAACTGATGTTTTGTGTGCACCAGAAACCACAAGTCCAACTGTTAGACCAACGGGTAGTATACATTTTGACAACATCGCTATAGTAAGCCATCGTTCCACTGTTTGCCATTATAGAGTTAATAGTACATTGGGCCATCCATGCGACAAGTTTTCTCTCCCTCCTCCCCCTCCTTCTGGTGGACGACGGATTGGACCACGCCGTAAGTTTTGAGTTTTTTGGTTGAAGTGTTCCTTATTTTCTGGTTTTGAGTTATTTTAGTTGAAGTGTTCTTTATTTTCTTGTTTTTACCATCATCCTGTCATTGATATATTGAAATGGACCATAAATTTGAATTGCTTCTGATCTGTGCACGCATTTGGAAGTAAAAAATGACTTTGATCCTGAATGTGCTAAATTCTGGTATATAATTTTTCTTGCACTAAGAATGTGCCCATCACATTCTGTAACAGGAAAAAATGGCATGTTTTTGCAGTTAATGTTGTTACCTTGCTCATTATTGTTTGCTGTTCACTGCAGAGGACATACTAGTATGTTCAATTTCAAATTGATGTAAAATAACCCTTAATATCTCTTATAAATTATACAGAAATCTGTACTTTTAGTTGAATCGAAAAATGCTCACATCTAATATATTTCCTGTTGCTGTGGTATTTATTTTGTTGTTGCTTGTTTGTTATGCAGCGTGTCCAGTATGTTACATTTCTGCTGAGCAAGCTAGAGCTAGCATGCCATGCTCCTCATCCGCATCACCAGTACTGCACAACTTGACATATGTTGTTGATGAAAACCCAGTAAAAACTGAATCACATGGAGGTTCGGACTTTGGTGGATATCCTTCTCTAAAGCAGAGGAATGATTCTTTTGATATACGTGAATCAATGACAGTTCACTGTGGGTAGGAGTCCTTCTCACTTACCATCTTTCTGTAAAATCATAAGCATTGAAGACATTGTCTTGAATGAATCTCATGATCTTTGTCCTCCTATATTCTATGATGTCTTGTAACAAATATGAATCATTTATTTCATATCAACATATCTAATTTTTCTGCTGGCTGTTTTCTGCTATCAGATTTGTTAAAGGATATAGACCTGGTTTCCAGACTGGTTTTGATATTGATGAAGCTGACCTGATGAAACTGGAAGATTCCCATGAGGTCATTGTTGCGTCAGCCATATTTGGTACTGTTGTGCACTAGACACTCTGCAAAGGTTTCTTGTTTTATGCATATTTTCTACTTTCCTCATCATTGCACTTTCCCAGGGAACTATGACATAATACAACAGCCACAGAACATTAGTGAAGCAGCTAGGAAAAATGTTCCTTTCTATATGTTTATTGATAAAGAGACAGAAATGTATTTGAAGAATTCTAGCGCCCTAGATAGCAATATGAGGATTGGACTGTGGAGGATTATTGTTGTCCGTAACATTCCTTACACTGATGCAAGACGTAATGGAAAGGTTTGTTTGCATTTGTTTGGATGTTTTGCCCCCTTCTTTCAAATTTGTCTTTCATTTACTTGGGCTTCAAACCTCGGCTGGATTGCATCACACTCTCTCCTTAATTTTTTTCTTCCTCTTGTTCTGCTGCTTCTTGTTAACTCATTTATGAAGCTATCAATTTTTAACAAATTTCTGCTTTTCTCTTGGCGAGTGCAAGAAATTTCAATTTTGGTGCCAATCCTAATGGCTGGGTTCTTGAATAAATTTCTGTTAATAAATTAATTTTATAGATTTTCCATTTTCTTTCTTTTTCTTTTTTGTTGGGTGCTTTGATATTCTATAGTACCTTGTCCTTCAAGTCATTTTATTTTCGATTTGCTGAAAACATAAAATATTTTCTGCAATTAATGATGGATTCCATTATTGTGTTACATCTATGGACAGGTTCCAAAACTTTTATTGCATAGGCTCTTGCCTAATGTTAGGTATTCCATATGGATAGATGGAAAGCTCCAGCTTGTCGTGGATCCATATCAAGTTCTTGAGAGGTATATATTGCTTATGCATAAATTAAGTGGTCACTGAAGGGAAGTCATTCAGATATGTAAATGGCTTGTGAATTCAGTGCTTTATATATATATATATATATATATATATAATTTTTCTGGTATCTTTGAATTGAGATGTATGGAAACTCTTTTTTTTTCTTCCTGTTACCTGGGTCATGGTACAAAGTTCTGGTTCCAACATGTGCATCACTGGAAAAGTTTTGAACCACCACAAGTTTCATTGTCTCATCATGAGGCAACTTATGTGTTTCTCTCTAATTCTGCAAAATGTATGACAAATATAATTACAAATGGGTATTTTTTTTTTTATCATCTGATTTGGCAATGCTAACAATTGAACTCAGGTGAAGAAAAGACTTTGTTTTGTGCTTTACCATGTAAGGTATACAAATAAAAGAAGAGCCTATTTTATGATGTTAACAAAGATCCTCATTTTTCAAACTCCAGCTTGTCCATAAATACTGTAAGCTGTTTTTAAATCCATGTAATTTACTAGTAGATTTGATTTTTGTTGAGCTGGCAAATCTATTGAAAGGTAGTCCTACTGATAAATCTCACTGTGGATTCAACCTGATTCCAAGCAGCCAAAACAGTTTCTTTTTACATGCTTTGATTGAAATATAGATGAACAATAACAGTATACTTACTGTGTTTTTATCTCATCGAATAGATCAAATCACAAGGAAATGTTTTCTTTCTGTTGGTTTACAGTGGTTCATGTTTTGGCAATGTGTTCCTTTTTTTTTCATTGAGACATGTTAAGGCAGTTTATTTTGGTGTAAGCATTTATCGCATACATCTTCATGTATATTGCAGTTCTGGCCTCTAGAAGCAGGAAAATAGGTAGATTTGATTTTGGTATAATTGCATAATCTATATATGTTTTAATTATACCTGAGCTATCCTTTGGTACAGATTCTTGTGGCAGCAAAATGCCAGTTTTGCAATCTCAAGACACTATCGTCGATTTGATGTGTTTGAAGAGGCTGAAGCTAACAAAGCTGCAGGAAAGTATGGCAATTCTTCCATTGATTACCAGATTGAATTTTATAAAAAGGAGGGTTTATCGCCATATTCCAAGGCTAAGCTTCCAATAACCAGTGGTATGTGTATAATCCCGTGTGTGTATGCATGTGCTTCATGTTCTTGAAGATTTGTATTTCTAATGTTTTCTGTTCAACTACTGACCTTTTGCAGATGTTCCTGAAGGTTGTGTTATCATAAGGGAACATATTCCCATCACAAATCTGTTTACCTGCCTGTGGTTCAATGAAGTTGATCGGTTTACTGCCAGGGATCAGTTAAGCTTTTCCACAGTGAGGGATAAAATGATGGCTAAAGTTGATTGGAGCATCAATATGTTTCTGGATTGTGAGAGGCGTAATTTTGTGATTCAGGTACATGTTTATGTTTTGTCTTTCTATTGTTAGAGGAGATGAAACGAGTGCATCTAAAACTAAACTATTTGTTATCTACTGGTCTGCTCTAAATGAACTGTGTAGGTGAACTTTTCCTATAATTTTTTTCAAAAAATTGAATGCTTTTTAATTGTATTATTATATTAATTTATGTTTTTTTTTCCGGTGTATGAGAATCTGTTATTGGTCTGCTCTATGTTGCCTGTTTGTCTTGTTTATTTTTTCTGAAGATAGATGAATGTCATTCCCTTATTTTTGCTTCCCTGTTGCCCAAACAGCTAGGGGCTGGGTGCATCATTGTGCTGTGATTTTCTTACAACTAAATGGATCCTCTGACAACAGTGTATTGGACTAAGCTGTCTAGCTACTGTTTTGCAGTGCAAGAAACTTACCTCTATGGGTGCCTTTGATCCTTTTTCTATTTTCTGATCCAAGTGTTTTTGGGCATTTAATGCAATACTCGATTCATTTAATCATGTTCTCCATACAAGTAGCATTTGAGGCTAAAATCCATCCTGGGAGTGCAGTTAGTGAAGGAGAATGGTGCTCTGGCCAAATGATGCTAAAAGCAGGAACTATCTCATTAAATCTTGATGTGCAGGACGCCTATCAAAGAAAAAAAATCTTTTAACATGGATAATGAACTTCGATTTAAAAATTAAGTTATGCCTTACTATGCTAAATCTTACCTTTTAGTTTCTTATAAGAAAATGCGACTGTTTTAAGGTTATTTTTATGCTCAGCACTTCATTGTTCTTTTGATTTGCAGGCTTACCACAAAGATCTATTGGACCAAATGCCACCCCCGGTTGCTCCTGCTATTCGACATCCCCCACCTTTGCATCGTGATAGTTCATCCAGGAGGAGCTCAGGTAAAAATTCTAGGCGTGGAAGAGATAGGAGATCTGGTTCAAGGCAACACCGCAAGGCCGCTGCAGGTATTAGGGAGAAACAAGCCTTTTAGTAGGAGAGGTATACTTAGGTTTTCCCCCATCATACAGCAAGGGATGGATGATGGATTTGGTTAGAAATATTTAGAATGGCCCCAGAACGAAGCAACTCAAATTTTGTTTGGAAATTGTTGATGTCTCATATTCTTTCATTGCTGTAAATACTTGGTATCAAATAAGCTCCTCGGAAGCTGCAATCATTTAATGTCATCTAGATTTTCATTTCCTGGCTCACGAATCCATCACTTGTGTATCCTGAGAAACCTCTGCCTTCGAATTCTCCTTCATATTAGATGCAAGGCTTTGTGCTTTGTCCATTAAAAGCAACGGAAGATTTCCTTTTTCTCCTCTACACCTCCACGAATGCAGTGCCACCTTGAGTAGGGGCGATAATTCTGTGCCCCTTGGCTTGCTCTTCTTCGCTAAGATGTTAAGAAGCACTTGTTGTTTGTCTCATAGATGTTGAATCTCATATTTCTCCATCAGATTCTCACATGAAGGTATTACAGGAACTGTGAATAGAAGAAGGATAGATTTTACTTCAACCTTCAACCCTACGGATACTTTTTTTCAAAAGTGAGGGTACCTTCCTATGCCATAGCTTGTTTTTACACACCACTCTTTGGCACGTGTCTCGGAAGCCATATCAGCAAGTATCTGTTCCGGAGCTTTTCTTTCATGCCAAAGCAAATTAGAAGATGTAATGCGTTTTAAAATATTTTTTTAAAAAAATTGATTTATTTTTTTATTTTAAATTAATTTTTTATATGTTTTATATTGTTTTGATATTAAAAATAATTTTTTAAAAATAAAAAATATTATTTTAATATATTGAAGATTAAGATAGGGGGTTACATCTGTTTTTCTTGTTTGATACATATTCATCCAAGATTTGTTTTTTTTTTTTTATTTACGTGGGGTGTTCGGGCCAGCTTACGCGCACCACGACTATTCCCCACGGCCCGCTGGATATCCTGCAAGCCCAGGAGCATGTAAGACACCGCGGGGGTGACAGGCGTACACATAGAAGGTCGAACCCGGGACGGAGGCGGAACAAGTCACACGAATTGACCACAGCAGCTAGACCCTCAAGTGCGGGTACACGCGAATATTCGAACCCAGGACGCACAGGCAGGGCAAAGCCTGCCAAGACCACTGAGCTGCGAGCCTCGTGTGTCAAGATTTGTTTTCTTGTTATTATTTATGGGGGGATTTAGTTCGACTTGTTTGATGGAAAGTATTTCATATTAAAAAAATAAATTTTTAAAAGAATAAATTATTTTATAATATTTTGTATTGTCATGTAAAATGAGTTGTCTAATATTTGGTTTTTTAATATTTTTTTTAGTTTATTAAAAGAATGAGAATCAAATATAATAAGTTAAAAAAGTTAGAAAATGATGAAATTAAAAAAAAATTAATTTAATAAATTATTTCAAATAAAATAAATAATAATTAAAATAATGGAGACCATATCTAACAAATAAAAAAATTGAAAGATAATGAAATTAAAAAAATTATAATTTCATACATTATTTTAAATAAAATAAATATAATTAAAAAAATAAAAATCAAATCTGATAGATAAAAAAATTTCAATTAAAAAAAAACAAATAACAATAAAATCAATATTGATTTAAAAATCAAATTATCTCATATTTTTAGAAATGAAATTGAAAATAATAATAATTAAAAAATATATAGCATTCAAAATATTAAAGATAAAATTTAATATAATCAATAAATAATAAAATAATTTTTATTTTTTCAAACTTCTGAAAAATATTTTCCATCTAAAATATAAAAAACTACCAATATTTTTTATTAAAAAACTTTTCTTACGAAAAATATAGAGAAGAAAGTTTGGAAAATTGATTTTGAAAAAACTGAACTTTACATGAAACAAACAACCATAAATATTATCTTGATTAATGGGTTTATCTTGGTTTTGGTGTCTTGGCTTGCACTAAAATCCTGGGCTTTGAATCTTGATCATTGATTCAATTTTCTTTCTTCGAGATCACACATTTAAAATAATAGGTTTGAGGGCTCTTTCGTGCTTGATTAAAAGGGATCGTCTGGGTTCTTTCTAGTATGCATGCTTCATTCTGTGATAGCTCTAACTTGTGGAGCTTTAATGATGTTTTTCACAAATGAGGTCACTGTGTTTGGTCATGGCATTGAAGTAGCAACAAAGCTTAAAGGTTCGACGTCACATGACCAACTCTTGATCCAAACCTCCGAATCCTTTTCTGGGTTGCTTTTATTAGCTATCGGGTTCCTCTTGTTTATGGTAGCATTTGTCAAGGACAGAGAGTTCCAAATTTTCTTTGCTAAAGGTTGTACCTCGTTTCATGTTTCAGTGGCCTTTTGGAGAGTTTACTTCGAGCAGAAGCTTGAAGATCTGGCTCATGATTTGCCTAGACTAGTTGCTGGTGATATTGCTCTGGCTCTTTCATAGGTTTTCTTTCTTGTTTATTCATGGAGAGAGAAGTATGATTAAGAAGCTACAACAGTCAGATAGTCCATCATTGAATAAACTTGAGCTGGTATTGGCTACATTTCTGGGTTCTACCAAGTGGGGTTTCATTTTTCTTGGCTACAGGTTGAATCTGGAACTTTAGAGAAATGGAGGCAAGGCACGCATCAGATTCTTGATTACTGTTTTCTTAATTCTTGATTGGTTTCCAAGAAAAGTTGGAGATGGGATCTGGGGGTTGTCTGTTGTTTTCAACTGAGAATCTTCAACTCGAGAAGTTACTTGCGCGCTCCAATATTGGCTTCTTGTCCACCTTCAATGTAATTTGTAAATCAATCTTATTCAATTTGTTTTTGCTGTCAATAAAACTTTTTAATAATTTTTTATTTTATTTTATTTGTATTTTTAATTAACTTTTTTATATTTTTAAATCAAACTATATTAAAAATAATTTTTAAAAAATAAAAAAATATTTTAATATATTTTTAAATAAAAAATACTTTAAAAATAACCACTAATGTAATCACACACTTAAAAAAATAAAAATTATTATTGTTTTTTTCTAAACAAAATCGATTTATCATTTTATTTTTTTAAATAAAAATAAAACAAATTTTAAATTTAATTACTATGGAAAAACAACATGAAATTATTTTTGTTCTCACTTGAAAAGAAAGTCATGGCTGTTATTGGGCCACGAAGGCCTGGCCCACGACCCCCACAGCATCTAGTTTAGTGAAGGACCCGTTCACTCATTATTTCTCTTTGAAATTTCTACTTTCTAGCTTTCCGCGACAACATCAACCCTACAAAGCCCCCAGCATCTTAATCTTTCACTTCTGTCTGCAGTAATTCTAACGGTAACTTATTTTTCTCTTTAGTTCTCTCTGTGTTTCCGTATGTTCATCTGTCATGGTCTCTTGAGGTTTGATGTTTTCTTTTTTTTGTTTTTTTTTCCCGTTATTTGGGCATTTTTTTTTTACTTTTCATAATTGTTGTTTATTTTTCTTTTTTTTCTTTAATTCTAATTACTTTGTGTAAAAGGGAAAGCTCAAATGGGTTTCTCTTGTAGTTGATTTTGAGTCGAGATAGCAAATTTGTAGTGCCATAAATTGGTTTTTGTTTCCTGGGGGGTTTTTTTTGTTAAAATTCCAGCATGTAGGTTCAGTTTCAAAGAAGATATTATATTTTTCTACAAAGTCAGGAAATTGAGAACATAACAGACAGGATCATTCACTGCAATTAAATGGATAATCAAGCAGGGATTTTAAGAGAAAAAGGTTGGATTTTTACTTGAGGCGAATGAATTATCTTCTTTCTTTTTATTAAGTTAGTTGAAGTTACTGATTTGGGAAGTGGTGGATAGCTAGTCATGACTGGTTGGAGAATGATATCCTTGTTGACAATTCAGTAGTAAATTGCACAGACTACTGCTATGTAACATGAAAATATAGTAATGAAAAGTTCACGAACAGATACAGTTGCAAGGGAAGTGATTTCATTCAACTTTTGGGCTATTTAGTATCTGTGTCTGTCTGTGTTCCATTCGTTACAAAACATTCATGTTATACAGCTTTATTCAACTGTGTAATTGAGAATCTTAGTAGAGTCAAGTTGCTTCCTTGATTTATAAAGAAATGAGGTATCTCTTAGAGTGGCGGTCTCTTTCCCACGAACTGGTCAATTAAAGTGCTGATACATTAAGAAATAAAAGACATTTGGTCCAATACTTGACATATGAGTTCATTTTTATTAAGCTTTTGTGTACATTGTTTCTCATGACTGTTTCTAAATTAGTTTCATTAGTTTGACTGAATAGAATGCTGAGAGTTTTGTGGCCAAATTTTATGCGGGGAAATGGGAATACGAGCAAAAATAGCCTTTTCATCTTGTTGATTTACCATGCAGTGTACGTATACTTAATCGAGTTTAAATTTCTGGCTTAGCAAGCAACTTTATGGTATGGGCAATGATTCAAAGTCTTTGATGGAGTCAGATATCATTCTGAATCACATGTGCTACGAGCTGCATTAGAGGGATGATTAGTGATTTTTATACAGGAAAACAAATTATGATACGAGTAAATCTCATATGTTGGAGACCAGCCATGCAATAGAGCACATGAACAAAAAATCTGAATTGTTTTAGTGAGTTGATTCATCAGACAATATACGGAACAAAGAACCCAGGCAGCAAAGACATTAACTGGCAAAAAGAGAGAAAATTGATAATGTTTGAAGTATTTGCCCTCCATCTGAACAGATATTTTCGACCCCCTCCCCCCCCGCCACACACACCAATTTCACTCTGCCTTCCCTCTCTCCCAGAAGCTGATGCTCTACTTCAAATTGATTTTTTTCATTCCTTTCTCTATGCCCTCTTTCCTTCTTTACAGTACTTGTGTTTTCTGCAGATTTGTGATGAGTGGGCTACCTTTGCAAAATGCTTCCCCTTCCTCAGCTGTAAGCCAGGTGTCACTAATTACAACATCTGGTCAAGAATCAAAGCCAAAGAAGAAGATCTGCTGTGCTTGCCCTGAAACTAAGAAACTAAGGGATGAATGCATTGTGGAGCATGGTGAAGCTGCTTGTGCAAAATGGATCGATGCTCATCGACAGTGCCTTCGTGCTGAGGGCTTTAACATTTGAGTTTGGTAGACACGGTTTAGTTCATAAATCAATACCATTTTGGAATATAGAATTACACATACCAAATGTGAGGAATAAAGCTAGAAAACACAGCTTTTCTTGACCTTTTCAACTTTGCAAGCATTTCTAGTTTCTTGAATGATGATTTCTTTTCCTTACAGAATGACAATTGGAAATGACTAGAATACTTGGATGGGGTTGATATTGTGTTTGTCTCTTCTCCTTGTCTGTTATTTGATTCGTGTTTGTACCTGTGATTTTACAGGAAGAGAAAAGTTGTTCCTCTTTATGTGTAAGGCATTCCTCACATGCCATCGACTCTCCCATTCACGTTTCCTTCTTTAAATTCCATTATGATGTTAGATATTGCTCTGAACTTCTGATGATAGTTATAGACTTTCACATTGAGCTGATGCGAGCTTATCCTCACTTGTCCATAGTTATCCTTACAGGTAGCAGTTGCCAAAGATGAGCTGAAAAGATCTGGGAAAGGTTATTATCTGAGATGCATTGCCCAGGTTAGATGTTCTAATCAACTTTATCACAATCTGAATTATCCTCGCTGTTTCTTCTGAGCCATCACGTCTCCCCTGAAGTGAGCTCTTCGAGAGGAGATGTAATGGCTCAGAAGCAAGTCAGAGAGGATAACTTCGTGGGCAACAATGTTGATTAGAATGTCAAAGTTCGACAATGCATCAAGATAATCTCTCCTGTTGAGTCTCAGATCATCTTTTGCAACTGCTAATCTCTGCATGCCAGGCTAGTTCTATCTTCTTTGTTGATATCGAGAACAGATTCTCCATGTTTAACGTTCTTTATATCCTTTTCCGAGTTCATCTTTTGAAATTACTTTTCGTTCATTGCTTCCTATACCAATTATCATTCAGTTCAGAGACGGATTCTCCCTTTTTTTCTTCCTTTTCTGTATCATCTTATAAGCCCTCTTGAAGCCTCGTTGACCTAATAAACTCATACACATCTCCAAATTGGACCCGTAATATCCATATAGCCTAATAAAATAACACTCTTGAGTAGGAGGTTTGTTGTGATTCACTTTGGACTCAATCTTAGACTATTCAGACATCCCGAAACCAATTGTTCAGTTCTAGGTGTATTCTCTCGGGTCCAATCTGGTTTGCTCATCACTAATCACACGGACAAAGTGATAGGGGTACGAACCGAAAACATTATATATATATATATATATATATATATATATATATATATATATATATATATATATATATATATATATGATCATAGACAATGAACAAATTATTGATAAATTGAGCTTTAATTTGTGTTTTTAAGTTTAATTTATATGAATTTTTAGTTAATATTTATTAATTTTATTTTATTTGTTGGATTTAATTTAATTATTGTTGGTATTTTATTTAGTGGTTCATAAGTTCAAACGCTTATTTTAGAGTTTTAATATTTATATTCTACTTTTTTAAATATTAAATAATTTTGATAATTAATGAAAAATTTGCAGATTTTGTATATCTTTATTCTTCTCTTTTTTGCTTTCATTTCTTAGCCTTTTTTTTTTTAATTTTTTTACTTTAATTCTTATTATTTATTATCTCGTATCACAAAAACATATTTTTTTTATTAGGTTTCATCTAAATATTTATTTAAATCTTATTATTGTCACTATAATATAATCCACGAAACCTAGAACTTAAGAGCTTTTGCAGTGGCCCATTGTTGCTTTAGACCCATCAATAATAGTCCACAAAACCTAGAACATAGACAGCTTTTACAGTGGCCCATTATTACTCTAGAACTGTATCTCAAAGTAGTCCAGCATATTAATCACTACCTTTGCATGGATAGACAACCTTAAACCCCAAGGCAAGTAATGTGAATCTTCATCCTCTTCTAAGTGGTCATCTTCTTCAAGATCTATAAACACAAACAATACATTCTCTAAGGTTCTTTTCTTCTGTTACTAAACAAACAACTTGTTGTGTATTCTCAACTTTCCGGTCCATCTACCAATTTAAGAAAGAATTTGATACTTGTGAGGTTCTCTGTGAACCTAATCAATATGCAGAATAATCTTTGAACTTAGAACACTAGTTGGCCTACACATTAGTTGGCAAAGAAGGAACGGAACTGAATGAATTGCATGGTAAATGATTTAAAATTATCAGTCCTGTAGCTCGTTCTGAGGGCTTCATCACTGGGGACTGTTACATATGCTTGACTTGATAATCTAACAATATAATTTGGAGCAAAGAACACATGTTTTTGGAATTTCATATGAAAAATGTGAGGAATAAAGTTAGAAAAGACAAGCAACTTCGATCTTGACCATTTCATCTGTTCAATCATTCTTGTTCTTTCACCTGCACTAAACAATTGAAAATAGCCAAAATGCATGGATGAGACCTTGATAATATTGTGCGCGCGCGCCTAATCTCTTTGTCGATGCTCTATTCTTGTCTTTACATGTGGTTTGACAAGTAGACTAAGGTTAAGTTCTTTCTCTGATGTGCGTTTTCCTTAATTGCTATTGAAGTCTTCAATTTATGTATGTTTATTTCTTTATATTCCATAATAAATGATGCTAGATGTTGTTCTGAGCTTGTCTCATGATGGTTATTGGCACTGACTGATCTTTGTTTAAGTTTACCAATTATCGTAAGGGGATCCAATGGCTGAAAAGCAACGTATCAGGATGGGACGCAACAAAGTTGATCTAAACGACTTCAGACAGTAACCTTAATTACCTGATTTAGTTGTGAAGAGGCAGAGTACTATATCAATAATATTCCATTAAACCACACATAAGGCCATAGACATGGCCCTTACATAACATTGAAGAAGAAGAAGACACAAACATAAGACACTGATCACTGTCACCTTTTTTTTTTCCTTCCACAAGTACTATAGCAGAAGGACACAGATTACATTATTAGTCGACTCGATCCCTACGCCACACACATGACGGTTTACGTGCTTAATGACCGCATGTGCAGGTAGTGCAAGTGCAGTTAGCGCCGCACTTGCACTTGCCATCGTTCTCGGTTGCTGGAACCTCCATGACTCCAGTGGAGACATGGCTGCAAAAAAAATAGACCTCCATACATCAGTATCGTATCCCCATTTTAGCCATCTTTGTTATTAGTGAGTATTCTTAAGTTTTAAACATGCTAATTAGACTACGAGCTCTTCAGGGCAAAGAGTTATTTCTGTGTTCATCTTTTGTGCAGATATTTTGAATTGCAAAACGTACCTCTTCTCAGTCTCAACGATGTCAGCAGTGTAGCTGCTTCCCTTCTTGCTGCCAAATAATCACAAATTGCGTGGCGTGAGAGAGGAGCACTATATATACAGAGTTATATAGGGACCATGGGCATCAAGACTCGATGAACAGAGTAAAAGACCATTAATTGATAGATTAGTGAAAGATGACAATCTTCACAAACATATGCACGAAAGCCATGCAAGAATGTGAACCAACTATAGTCCAAGTAGCTAGGACAATCACAAAATAAATAAAGTACCATAAACAAGCAAGAGCTGCTTAATCAAGTTTGCAAAAGACGAACACTTACACACACCGGGTCTTGTCAGCGCAGTCGCAGTTGTCGCAGGTGCTAGACATGGTGATTGATTGATGAAGCAAATGGATGAACTAAAAGACTTGGGATACGAAGTTGTTCTTTGCTTAGCTTGTATGAATTGCTATGTCTCCGAGCCCTGCCTGCGCTATTTATAGACGGAGGAGAAGTGCACCAATAATGGTTGAAGAGAAGATCAGCATGGCTCATGGTCGACTGTGGGGCTTTTGGGACCCGCTTAAGGCATGAAAGGAGCACACGCCTCTCGAGGAACCGTCCGAAGGAATCGTGATAATGGAAGTAAGGGCTGGCCATCTCTCCTCCTCTCATGTCAACTTCGCTTCTCTTTTTCCAAGAGACTGATCTAGATATGAAAGAGATATGGATCTTCTGTCATTCTTGACAAAACATGTTAGCCCCACACTTAAAAATCATTCTAGCTAGCATTGGTTCTAGGCTCAATACAGGTCCATTTGACAATTAATTTCTTCGTTTTAATTTGCTTCGTTTTTTTTTCTTTTTGGTTTGCAATGGAGGGATTTGAACTTCGTGTTGTTGTAAGAACTTGGAATCGCTTGTTGGGATTATTTATATGGCATGAAATTTGTTTTCTAACATGTACTATCGAGGCTTGAGATAGTTTTTGAACTGTTTGTTTGTTAAAATGTAATTAAGTTCATGAAAAATAACTCTTCAAAAAGTGAATTATTTTAAATGTCTAATTGTATCACGAAAATTAATTTTTATCTTACGTAGAGTAATTTGCATGATTCTATTTGTTTTTGTGTTTAAAAAAAAAATAATTTTTTTATTTTTTTCTCTTTGCTTTAAATTAATATTTTTTTGATTTTTTTAAATTATTTTAATGCGCTAATATCAAAAATAATTTTTAAAAAATAAAAAAATATTATTTTGATATATTTTTAAGTAAAAACTATTTTGAAAAATAAATAAATCTCATTTCTAAATGAAATATATTTTAAAATAGTATCAACTTTTTCAGGACACCTTTATTCATTGTAAAATGAATTGGTTGTTCCATCAAAAACAAGTTGATGTACACTGAAAAATCAATTAAGTGAAGAAAAAATGTAACAATATGAAAAATAAAAGGTATTTCCCATCATTTGAATAAAATGTTTAAATATATAAACAAATCCTAATCAAAGAAATAAAACTAAAGTATTATTTATTTATTTTAGAATAATATTGCAAATTAACATTTAATACAATAAATCAATAAGTACACGAGAGAAAATAGAAAATATTACAGGTAAGAACGAATTGAAGA